>NC_081144.1:27100326-27337826 GCF_958295425.1 Solea solea | reverse complement strand
TTATATTACTGTTTACATTACTGGTTACATTACTGGTTATATTACTGGTTACATTACTGGTTATATTACTGGTTACATTACTGGTCACATTACTGTTACATTATTGGTTATATTACTGGTTACATTACTGGTCACATTACTGGTTACATTACTGGTTACATTACTGGTTATATTACTGGTTACATTACTGGTTATATTACTGGTTACCTTACTGGTTACATTACTGATTATATTACTGGTTACATTACTGGTTACATTACTGGTTACATTACTGGTTATATTACTGGTTACATTACTGGTCATATTACTGGTTACATTACTGGTTACATTACTGGTTACATTACTGGTTACATTACTGGTCATATTACTGGTTACATTACTGGTTACATTACTGGTTACATTACTGGTCATATTACTGGATCTATTACTGGTTACATTACTGGTTACATTACTGGTTACATTACTGGTCATATTACTGGATCTATTACTGGTTACATTACTGGTCATATTACTGGTTATATTACTGGTTACATTACTGGTTACATTACTGGTCATATAACTGGTTACATTACTGGTTACATTACTGGTTACATTACTGGTCATATTACTGGTTACATTACTGGTCATATTACTGGTTACATTACTGGTTACATTACTGGTTATATTACTGGTTACATTACTGGTCATATTACTGGTTACATTACTGGTTACATTACTGGTTATATTACTGGTTATATTACTGGTTACATTACTGGTTACATTACTGGTCATATTACTGGTTACATTACTGGTTACATTACTGGTCATATTACTGGTTACATTACTGGTTACATTACTGGTCATATTACTGGTTACATTACTGGTCATATTACTGGTCACATTACTGGTTACATTACTGGTCATATTACTGGTTACATTACTGGTTACATTACTGGTTATATTACTGGTTACATTACTGGTCATATTACTGGTCACATTACTGGTTACATTACTGGTCATATTACTGGTTACATTACTGGTTACATTACTGGTTACATTACTGGTCATATTACTGGTTACATTACTGGTTACATTACTGGTTATATTACTGGTTATATTACTGGTTACATTACTGGTCATATTACTGGTTACATTACTGGTTACATTACTGGTTATATTACTGGTTACATTACTGGTTACATTACTGGTCATATTACTGGATCTATTACTGGTTACGTTACTGGTTACATTACTGGTCATATTACTGGTTACATTACTGGTTACATTACTGGTTACATTACTGGTTACATTACTGGTCATATTACTGGTTACATTACTGGTCATATTACTGGTTACATTACTGGTTACATTACTGGTTATATTACTGGTTACATTACTGGTCACATTACTGGTTATATTACTGGTTATATTACTGGTTACATTACTGGTTACATTACTGGTCATATTACTGGTTACATTACTGGTTACATTACTGGTCATATTACTGGTTACATTACTGGTTACATTACTGGTTACATTACTGGTCATATTACTGGTCACATTACTGGTTACATTACTGGTCATATTACTGGTTACATTACTGGTTACATTACTGGTTATATTACTGATTACATTACTGGTCATATTACTGGTTACATTACTGGTTACATTACTGGTTATATTACTGGTTACATTACTGGTCATATTACTGGTTACATTACTGGTTACATTACTGGTTATATTACTGGTTACATTACTGGTCATATTACTGGTTACATTACTGGTTACATTACTGGTTATATTACTGGTTACATTACTGGTCATATTACTGGTTACATTACTGGTTACATTACTGGTTACATTACTGGTCATATTACTGGTTACATTACTGGTTACATTACTGGTTATATTACTGGTTACATTACTGGTTACTTAACGGAGCGTGAATTGGACCAGTGAGCTGGCAGGCGAAGTTTGGAGTTTGCTTTCATTACAATGTCAGGAAAATGTCAGCACTGTGTTAGGACAATGGAAGCTCAGCAGTACAGTGAGTCGTCTTTTAACTGGAAGGTTGTGAGTTTGATTCCTGGCTCCACTACTCTACATGCTGATGTGTACCTGGGCAAGACACTTTCAGTCCCCATGTTGATGCCTATGGTGACAGTATGAAAGACGCGTAATAGAAAACATGCTGCATATACAGCACAAATGTGTAGTGTCAGCAGCTTTGACTAGAAAGTGTTGTATAAATACAATAATGAATGAAGGCAGCTATTGATAAATGCACTTTAATTATGATGTAATTATAATGTAAGCACAGGGTGACTCATGTGGTTTGTATTTAACTTAATGAGAAAATGTGCCTACTTCTCACTTACATGATACTGTCAGTAAACAGTTACTGTGGGAGTTTGTGGTCTCAGTCAATAGTTTTAGGTTCTTTCCAGTCCATTTAGTGAAGTATGGTGTGATTTAGATAAGCATGATATTCATGATAAGCATGATATTCTTAAGTGTGTGGCTCTGTTGTGACTGACAGCAGATGTCACCACTCAAGCTTAAACGTGGTCTCTTCTCACTTATAAAACAGCAGATAACAGTGGGTGACTTCACGTGTGTGGACACTTGGGTAATTCACATTATTACAAATTCCAATTGAACCTGGAGGTTCCACTTTTACAGACACACACAGATCCTGCTGGTGAGGAGGAAGTTTAACCCACAGTCCCGCCTGTATCTGAGCCCATGTACTCAATGTGAAACAACACACACACACACACACACACATGCACGCACACGCACACACACACACACACACACGCACACACAGGCCTGCACAGCTACTCTTCACATGTATTGACTTCCATTCATTTGAATGACAGACTAAACAAAGTGTTTTCCCAAATCTTTGCTCTAAACTTAACCACTACCACAGATATGAGGTTTTGCCTCATTAGGACCAGGTTCTTGTCTCTATAAGGACTACTGGTCCTGACATAGTCAGTGTTTATCCCAGAAAAGGTCCTACAGAGGTAACACACACACACACACACACACATACACTGTGCACACAATGTTGATGAGTAAAAACAGAAGTGAGAGGATGGTGAGGGAGGAGACGTTGAATGTTGAACACATAGTTGTGAAGGACAGACAGTCAGACAGACACACAGACAGACAGACAGACAGACAGTGGCTTCAGGACTGGATGCTTCTGCAGCTATCAAACCCCAAAAGAACCGCACACAAATACACACAGACACACACAGACACACACTTGTATGTACACAGCTCCAGCCATAATTGTTCCCTGTGGTGACTTTGGCCTCTCCCTCCTCGTGTCTCATTGCCGTTGGCCAGCACCTCTGTATCTTTCACACTTTCTTTTTCAAAGGGGGGGGGGGGGGGGGGGGTATCACAAGAGAGGGAGAGAGGGATGAGGGAGGCAGAGTCTAAAGGAAGGAGGTCTAGAGGGGTGTGACGGGGGAAAGGGGGGGTGCTGAGGGTGTAGGCAAGGAGGGAAAGAAAAGAAGAGAATGAATACAAGAGGAAGAGAGACTTTGCCCTCCAGTGGGAACACTCCCACAGTTGTGTGTGTGTGTGTGTGTGTCTGTGCGACACACCCACAGGCTGTAGATTTCTATATCCTGTTCAGGTTGTCCGTTTGTCCAAACACCTCCCCACACCCATTCTTCCAACCGGTCAGACGCTGATGGGGTAGAGTGGATATACGGTAAATAGAACAAAGCCACCTTTCAAAAATAAACAAGAGTGGGAAAAGAAGAAGTGTGGCTTCTGTAAAGGTTAAAGGGGCAGTTATGTCTGGCATGTGGAAACATTACGGTCATCAGAGACTCAAGGAGATGTGCCTGCTTCAGTCTACCATCACTTTTGTTGATTCATCAAAAGTTTATGTCTTTTTGTTAAATGCTCACTCTCCCACACCAAAGCCCAGTGAGAAAATCAGCACTTTTACATCCTGGCTCACAGGAGTTGTTTTCTGACATAAGACACACATAAGTGTCTGTGTCACTGTGCATGTCTGCACATACTCTCATAGTTTAGTTCAGTTTCAGAATGTGTCCTGGTGAGGAGCCTTGTCATGATTCATGAATCATGAATCCTCTCCACACTTTTAAAGAAATAACAATAACAATTCCTGAATTCATTGATTGGTCATTAAATAATAAAATTAAGGACTGAATTAAACAGCAATCTTTGTTGATAGGTTTAGTTTAAAAATACACATTTAAAAACATGACTGCGTTAATATTTAACTTTTTGAGGCTTGAGAAACACTGAGTGTTTCATTGTTTCCTGACACTGACCATGCATCAAGAAAATAAGCAACAGATGAATTGATCATTAATATAATAGCGATATTTTATTGATTAGGGTTTAGATTCCGGTACAAAAAGCTTTGACACACGGGTTGTTATTGTTGGTATTTTTGGTATTTTGATAATTAGTTAATGATTAGTCAGGAGCTTTTTGATACACACATCAAACAGAGGCCGTGGTGTATGATCTATGATGTTCTTTTGAAAGTGGAATCCAGCTTTCTTTGGTTATTTAATGATTCAATCATTACTGTAGCACTTTATTTCTAAACTTCATGATGTCATGTCTTACCAGACGAGTTGGTTATTTACTCTTTGCACTGTAACATGATGGAAAAGATAATATCTTCTTCAGTGAGTGACATTTTAAACCTGACCCTCAATATTAGGGCGAGAGTTACCGAGTGAAGCAGAGAGTGTTTGAAAGTGTGTCCTGTGATTTCAGAGGGGGGGGGGGGGGGGTTACTGCTTCTAATGTCCAACCACACCCACGCCTTCACTGTGCCAACAGGACATCCTGTCAGGATGCATTCTGGGTAGTTTAATTCTTAGACCTGAACGATCAATGCCAAGAGGTAGACAGCATTTAACCACATACATTCTGAAGTGAAATGTAGGATTTGGTGTTTAAACACTGGTGTGTGAGTGTGTACAGTATGTGTGTGGGCCATGGCTGACGAGAACACACACATGGGCCCAACCCAGGTGCACTCAGGGTGGGACGGCTAATCTTTAACCCCCCCTTCACTTGTATCCACACTGCACTGCCTCCTTTCTGCAGCTCCTGTTCCAGGAGCAGGAGGTGCAGAGGTTGGGGGTGGTGACGTTTTGGAAAAAGGCCATGCTCAGTAGCTGGGAGGGGGCAACTTCCTGTCCAACATGGCTCTTTTCAAGCCAGAGACTTATAAATAGAGCAGGTGTCAGTATCAAAACTGAGAGATAGAGGGAGAGTGAGAGAATACAGAGAACAAGACAGACAGCAGGAGTGTGAAAAAAGAGTGTGAATGTGGTGGTGGTGGTGTAGGAGAAGGGGCTTTTAGCTGGTGGACTGCCCATAACAACCAGCAGGATGTGAGGTCATACGACAAAGATGGCTGGTGGGTGGTGAGAAATGACTGGTTTCCACGGTGATAATGTAACTTTTTCTCTCAATTAATGTCGACTGAACATTGGTTGGACAAAAGAGAAACAGACAGAAAAGAGGACAGACAAGTACTCTGTAGCCTTACATCACCACAAAAAAGGAAATAACATTCACCTACACTGTGTTTGTATGTGTGGTGGGGGGCGGGGGGCAAAGGGGGAGGGGGAGAAACTGAGGGAAGTGGGGGTGAGCGGACCACAAAAGTCAACAGGGCGGGAGGAAAGAGCTGAAATCAACTGTGCAGTCCAAGAAGGACAAAAGGGGGCAGAGCAAACAGAGCAAACAGAGCGAGACACAGCAAGGCCTGCAGGACAACGCCAGCACTGATAATAGAGCGGTGGAAAAAGTGAGAGCGATGAACGGCCACAAAAAAACAGAAAGACACACTCGTCTTCTAAGCCACAGCTTGTCAAACACCAAGCCATGAAGAAAAGGGGTTAAAAAGGAAAGTCCACAGAGTCTGAAATATTAAATCTATTTTGGTTTTTTAATGAAGACGGAGTGAATTAGGTAAGAAAATGTGAGCGTAGATTATTAAAACCACGAGTGAGGAGATGAGAGGGAGAAAAAGTGGAGAGGTGTGCAGTGGGTGAGGGGGTTGAAATCTGTTCACGGTGTTTTAAATATTAAACCTATTTCAAGTTTAATGAAGTGCAAATACTATTGGGAGAGTCTTAACTAGAAACAGAGAGGAAGGGGGCAAAAGGGGGATCCCATTCATTATTTCAAGTGTTCACCTTTAGACTGCCGAGCCTCGGGGAGGGGAGGGAGGGGAGGGAGGGGAGGGAGGGGAGGGAGGGCGCTGTACAGAGTACGTTTGTGCAGGAGTGTAAAGTGAAGGGTGATGTTGGGAGTGTGTGGGTGCTGGTCCCAGTCGAGTCCAGAGCTCAAGAACAGGTCCAAACATGCATCACTCACATGCAGGAACATGGACCACATGGTTTCTCACAGCAGATATTTAGCTAAGATATAATTATACTGCACAACAACATGATTGTGTTACATTTGCATTGTCAACAAAGACAATTGTAAGGGAAATGACTCTAGTCAAGCTCACCAACAACATCCTAGTGATTTATTTTGAAGTGATGACATGTTCTCTGCGATGATTTACACATGCTAGCTGTCGTGTGTCACATGCATATGTGCATCCTCCATGTGTAATACAGCGTCATATCATCAGAGGTACAGAGACAGTGGTTACCACTGTCTATGAATTTACTTGAAAAGACACAGTGTAGACTTTGGTCTGTATTTATAATACACTACAGTTTTGCCGTTCACCACTTCACATCCATTCACTCACACATTCATACAGAGCATTTAGGTGCAGCACTTTTTGGTTCACACGTGTTTCATTTCCAGTCACACTTGGCACAGCCATCAGAAGCAATGTGGGCTTAAGTGTCAACCCACAACCTTCTACCAGCTCGACCACTAAACACCGTCGTCACAACAACGACAACTCAACGAAGACATTTAACCTTTCACAATACGATGTGACTTCACAGACACCAGAGACAGGCCACTGCTGCTAAGCTAAGTGCTAGGCTAGGATAGCAAAAGTGTTGAGATAAAACAAAACAAGTGTATGACCAACGGGTTGTTAAAGAATAACTACTGTGCATGCTTCCCTGCACCTGCGCATCAGTCATGGTCCAAGTACTGTTCCAATTCACATGTACGCGAACAGTAGGGTTTCTAACTGTGTCACAAGGTGACGAGTATGGTTTTGTGTGTAACGTATGTTTTTATTATGGCAGCTCTTAGTAGAGTTTGTCAGGTATTGTTTCTCATACCTGATGTGTAGTTTTATTGTGAAGGGCAGACCGGAAGTGACACGGTTGTTGTTGCCAGGAAGAAGGGTTGTTTTACATGTAAAAAAAGGAAGTGGAATAAAAGTGAGACGGCCATTCGTGTCCTTGGATTGTTTATTTACGTACCCAGTATAGACGTCCTTATCTCGGTTACACAGTATATTGTTTTAAGGCATTTGTCATAATTACAGCAGTTTTGCAGAGGAATAAAATAGCAGTGACTCAGAATGTGCACCATCTGTGTGTGTGTGGCCAACTGAAAATTCCCTCCGACATAAAGTGCAGAAGGCTTCGGTTGAATCACCACTGACGGGCTTACCCCACGTCTTTGTTGTAGCTGCACAGTCTCTTCTTTTTTGCAGGTTTATCCATTGTTGTTTACCGACGTTGACTTTGTCACAGTATACCGACGTTGACATGTCAATGTATACTGACGTTGGCGTTGTGACAGTATACTGACGTTGTCACAGTATACTGACGTTGACTTGTCACAGTATACCGACGTTGACTTGTCACAGTATACTGAAGTTGACTTGTCACTGTATACTGACGTTGGCGTTGTCACAGTATACTGACGTTGTCACTGTATACTGACGTTGGCGTTGTGACAGTATACTGACGTTGACGTTGTCACAGTATACCGACGTTGACATTGTGACAGTATACCGACGTTGGCGTTGTGACAGTACACTGACGTTGACGTTGTCACAGTATACCGACGTTGACTTGTCACAGTATACCGACGTTGACTTGTCACAGTATACCGACGTTGACGTTGTGACAGTATACTGACGTTGTCACTGTATACTGACGTTGACGTTGTGACAGTATACTGACGTTGTCACTGTATACTGACGTTGGCGTTGTCACAGTATACTGACGTTGACGTTGTGACAGTATACTGACGTTGGCGTTGTCACAGTATACCGACGTTGACTTGTCACAGTATACCGACGTTGACGTTGTGACAGTATACTGACGTTGTCACTGTATACTGACGTTGACGTTGTGACAGTATACTGACGTTGTCACTGTATACTGACGTTGATGTTGTCACAGTATACCGACGTTGTCACTGTATACCGACGTTGACGTTGTGACAGTATACCGACGTTGTCACTGTATACCGACGTTGACGTTGTGACAGTATACCGACGTTGTCACTGTATACCGACGTTGGCGTTGTCACAGTATACCGACGTTGTCACTGTATACCGACGTTGGCGTTGTCACAGTATACCGACGTTGTCACTGTATACCGACGTTGACGTTGTGACAGTATACCGACGTTGTCACTGTATACCGACGTTGGCGTTGTGACAGTATACCGACGTTGTCACTGTATACCGACGTTGGCGTTGTCACAGTATACTGACGTTGTCACTGTATACCGACGTTGGCGTTGTGACAGTATACCGACGTTGTCACTGTATACCGACGTTGGCGTTGTGACAGTATACCGACGTTGTCACTGTATACCGACGTTGACGTTGTGACAGTATACCGACGTTGTCACTGTATACCGACGTTGGCGTTGTCACAGTATACTGACGTTGAAGTTGTCACAGTATACCGATGTTGACTTGTCACAGTATACCGACGTTGACGTTGTCACTGTATACCAACGTTGACGTTGTGACAGTATACCGACGTTGTCACTGTATACCGACGTTGACGTTGTGACAGTATACCGACGTTGATGTTGTTACAGTATATCGACGTTGACGTTGTCACAGTATACCGACGTTGACTTGTCACTGTATACCGACGTTAGCGTTGTCACAGTATACTGACGTTGACGTTGTCACAGTATACCGACGTTGACTTGTCACAGTATACCGACGTTGACGTTGTCACTGTATCGTCTCCCGGCGCGAGGTGGGACAGCACCTGTCGTCATCACACTGTGATTGGATGATTCTCAAGTGTCGTGATCAGCACTGCTGCTGTTGTTGCATCATTCAGTGGTTAGATCAGCGTAGCAGTCAATAAACGGGACAGGAGAGGACACATACAGGACAAATACATTAGACCCAGAATACGGGACGTCCCGGCTAATACGGGACAGTTGGCAACCCTAGCGAACAGGGAGTACGGTTCTCATATCCAGAAGTGTTCTTGCTCCAAGTATGCATCAGGTGGTGATTTGTGCGTACTTGGAAAAGCCATGTATCCCAGAATGCATTTTGCCTGAACATGTTGGCAGAGACAAATCTGTGTCAGAGAACAGTTTTAAGATCATTTGAGGCTAAATTTGTCATTTATGTATCAAGATATGACACATTTATAGTTGTCAGAGGTGAACAGTTCTGCGCATGGTAAACGTGTCTGTCATTAGATACTTGTCTGATCAAAGATCTGGTGTTGGAGAATTATTTTGAATGTAAAAGTCTTGACCTGACAAAAAGTTAGTATATTATTAATATTTAACTTTTTGAATTTATTTTAGATTGATATTAACGTTGCACTGGTGCACTGTCAATCACATGGACTGCTTCTATTATTTCCCCTCAAATAGCGATTGACTCTTTATAATGGGTAGAAAAAGAAAATAAACATTTAAAATATAAAAAGAAACAAGTTGTGGTTGTTTTGTATAATATCACTTTATTGTAAGTCATTTTTAAAAGTATATGCATTTATTAAAGTATTTTACATGTTCATTTATCAACACTCTGTAGGTGGCGATAATGAGGCTTAAGCGTTTGCCGCCAGCGACCAATCAAACAGAAGCAGAAGGAAACACGCTGCTGTGATCATACTTGTGTACTCCTGTATTTGGCGAGTATGTACTCCAGTTGTACTTCCCAAGTATACAAGTACATCCATAGAGTTGGTCGAGAGCAGTAGTACACACAACCCCACAGGAACAGGAAGTGGCACAGTGTCGCCTCAGCTCCTGTTTAGTTACCAGTGTAGTTGCCATAGTTTCAGTAGTTGCCATAGTTAAGCTGGTCTGAATATGAGGTGAGGTCATGTGCTGGCTCTGCCATTCACTGCAGTCATTTTGTTCTGACTGTATTGTGTGTTTTATTTTTACGCAGTTACCCTGAAAATGTTCCCTCAAAAAACAGAAACCTCGGAATCTGCGGAAGAAAAGGTTTATTTCCTAAATGTAAGGTTGAAGTGATTTCCACATTTTAAGAGTTTAAATCAAATGATGACAATTATCCCAACACCACTGCAATTATTCCTGTCCACGTGATCTTGATTGGAAATGTTCATATAGTTCCAAGCCTAGCTTAGCACTGGCAGCTACACTTTGACAGAATGCACAAAGCTCCGCCCCAAAATACTGTCAATTACTTTGTAATGTCAGCAAATGGTTATGGAACAAGAAAACCTTTTATAACTATAGATTAGGGCTGCCACGATTAGTCGACTAGTCATGATTAACTCATTTTTAATTTTCTAATTCTAATTTCCAATTTTTTTTTGTAACAGTGTTTAGAAAAGTGTTTAAGAGTAATTTGTATGTACAAATCATATCACCATTATCATGTCTAGAGTGTGTGTGTGTGTGTGTCCACAGAGGAAGAGAGGTAGATGAAGATGATGGATTTCAAAAAAGATTCTCGATGTAATCAATGTGTAATGGCTGGAGGGAAGTGGAAAGAATGGCCTACGTGTGATTGAACTACGTCTTCATGATCAGATGCTCTGAGATGTGTGTGGGTTTGTATTTGAGAGTGTGTACATCACACCCACCATGTACCAGATTGCCAAAAATCCCCCAAGCTGTCACTAAAGGTCACACGGTGTGTGTGTGTGTGTGTGTGTGTGTGTGTGAGTGCACTATAGGTCTTCTTTTTAATACCAGTGGAAAAAAACAAACCAAAATTTTCCCAAAGCTGTTATTACAACGGATAAAGACCAAGTTTGTCTACGAAGGAAACTCTCAGTCTGTGAGTACAAGTGCTACAGAGCAGACGATGGATGGATGGATGGATGGATGGATAGATAGATAGATAGATAGATAGATAGATAGATAGATAGATAGATAGATAGATAGATAGATAGATAGATAGATAGATAGATAGATAGATAGATCAGAGATAGACGATGTCACTCTCTATTTCAGCGTTACATAGATTGTGACACGGTGCATCAAAGAGAAACATACTTTATTTAAAAAGCCGCTGTCTTTGAACTGCAGATGCTTTTTAATCCGGGTCTGGCAGACGCAGCGGGGAACCAAACTAAAAATAAATGGAGGTAATTATTTGAAGGTTGACGACACGAGCAGGCAGGAAACGTGGAGACTACTACACTCACCAGAAAAGTGTCACCTCTAATATAGTGTCAGACAGAAAAACACAGCAGCTGAATGTTGTTTTCTTAGTGCACACGTTAACATATCAACTATGTGTGTGTCAGCTGACGAGGTGAGCTTAACATGGAGTGAGATCATGCATTAGCCATAACCAGCGCTTAGCAGCCTCCATAATGACATGAATACAACACAACAGATGTGTGTGAGCAAAGGGCATCTAAAGGAAAACTTGTCTTGATTCCTCCGTCTGTTTGTGTCAACATGAGTGTGCAGCAGTTTCATCTAATCCACTTTACACATCCATACATTATCCTTATTCTACACAAGCCTCAGTCACTTCCTGTAGTAACACGTTGACAGATGAATGGGAGGGTGTGAGTGTGTCATCAATAAAGAATGAAGCAATTAGGCTCATCGTAGACTGACATTGCCCTTAATAGCTGGACATCGTGGTACAACCCACTGACCCTGAGTGGAAACGGTGGAAATCAGATGAATAAAAGAATATGTTTGTTGTATTTCTTTGTTATTTCTTTACATTCAAACAGCGTCCTGTCTCACAGGCTATCGCTGGCACACAGGGTTAAAAATACACCAGAGCTCAGTGAGCTTATTAGCATTTGTCTACTTATGCCTTAAGTCTCCTTAAGCCCAGGATTTTGTCACCTACAGAAGATCTGAATCAGACGTGCAGGCATATGGAAAAGCCCAGGAATTAAGAAAGGATATACAATTCTATTTAAAGTCTCACCTCAAGATCATGAGCTGATCAGATACAACTTCAGAACCAGGTAAGTGGTTCTGCTGTCATGGCTGACCCATTTATATTCAAGCCATAAGCATACAGACCATAACTGAACTGAAATAAGTTTGAATTCAAATGACTGATCAAGTCTCCAAAACATCATATGTTCATGTTTCTTTGCTCCATATAACAAAGTTAAAAGTAATTAACATTAACAATCTACAACCCTACAAACTACGACCAACTCTGAGAGAGTTAAATGTTAACTGACAGAAACAGTGACATTCAGGAACACCTGAACGTTCACAGAGAAGAACCTGGTTTAGAGGTTATTTCCACCATTTCACCACCTAACACCACCACCCCTCCCCCGACTCACTCAGTCATCCCCACAACCTGCAAACGACCACAGTCACACAAGCTTTCCTGCACATCGTTGGTTAATCTCGTGACATAAAGACACATCACTGCCCTCTTCTGTGTCGTATGAGTGCTGGTGAGTTTAGGCAGAACCAGGTGAGAGTCCACCAGCAGCAACACTAGACGTCACCTTTCCTCTGCCACAGCACAGCAGCATTTAACTGACTGGACTACAGTCTTTGTGGTTCTGAGACCGTTTCAACATGTATGAAAAGTAATAATAAAAATAATAATGAAATATTTGTAAGCATCATCGTTTTCCCAAAGTCGAGTTTTGGTTGTCTCCACAAAAAAAAGCACGGGTGTCATTTTGAGATGTTCCCACAAACATGATAAAAACAAAGGTCCAGACTGGTTTTAGTGTGGACGCTCCCACAGTGAGCACTGAGCACTCGCCCAGAACATGGCTGCCAGCAGAGAAAGTAAGAATATGAACATTGGACAGCGGCCCACTCACTCTGCCACAGGGTTTGTTTCCACAGCTGCCTCCATCACTGAGTCCAAATATTACATGTGCATTTACCTGTGTTATTATTATTGTTATTTTAGCTCCTGTGACCTCACGAGCTACAGACAGTGATTTTGGCCAGAAAAGGCCGTGTGATGTTCAGATAAAGTGAACATACGTTTCACCCACTGGCAGCAATGTTTCCAGTGACAGTGATGCTCTTAAATAAAGGTATTTATTTTTAGGGTTACACATATTGATTGTGTGTGTGTGTGTGTGTGTGTGTGTGTGAGAGAGAGAGCAAGACTCAGTATTAAAGAATCTTGAACACGAGGCCCAAATAGACAAACCCTGAAAAGCCTGAAATGATGCAGCCCCTTCATTAATTTAATACTCCTCTGATCAACCACTCCATCTCTCCATCTCTCCATCTCTCTCTCTCTCTTCCTCTCATTTTCCCTCAGTTTGCCCTTTCCAGAAGGTCCTTCCCTAAACCCCAGAGAAACAGGGAGGGGGAGGAGTCTGGGATGGCGAGGACGTGCTAGTAATCCGTGCAGTGACCCAGGTCAATTCAATTATCCTGTTTTCTTTCACTGTGCGACGTGTGTGCCCATTTCACAGCCAACTCCCTTAATGCGCCCAGGATTAGCTTCTCTTACTTTTAATGATCTACCTATTGATGCCTTGGGTCCCATTGCACACACACACACACACACACACACTCTCTCGCTCTCTCTCTCTCTCTCTCTCTCTCTCTCTCGCTCTCTCTCACTCTCACACACACACAGACACACACACTATGTTTGCAAAGCTAATCTTCTGAGGACTTCCCTTCATTAGTAAATCTTAAACCAGCATCATAACCAGTTCATGTCTAACCTCAGCCTAACAACTATTCGAATCTTAGCACTTAACTTCCTAACAAATTAAGTTCTGCCTTGTTAGGACCAGGTTTTGGTTTCAATGAGGACTACCGGTCCTGACTAGGTGTCACACGCACACACACACACACAGGATTCACATCACACCTCCAAGCTTTTGATAATCACCTTGGGCCTAACACGTTAGTGTTAGAAGCTAGTTAATCTTAACACTGGAGGGGGGTAAGCGGTCAGTTAATACTATCAACAGTGTGCAGGACTCACATGCATTCAAACACCCACACAGGGTTCTGGAGTATATTAAGCACACACTGACTTAACAGCGTCACATCACGGCACGGCACGGCACGGCAGGGTTAGGTTCCATCTCTTATACAATAAAAAGTACCTACTCAATGTGGGCGGAGTCATCACTGTACGGCTGCGTGAAACTGCGATGACTTCTGTAGTTGTTGGAGATTAACCCACGTTGTTAGGATTATTAAGTAGTTTTAAGTGATCTACAGTTCGGCGCTGTTCAGCTCGATTTGTGTGTGAGACGCCGCTTCCTGTGACGGCAGTCTGACCAATCATCGCATAGTTACCTACTCAGCACGCTTTTGGAACCTTGCCGGAGCAGGTACTAAAAATAGTACCTGGTAGCAGGTACATTGACACCCAGCTCATAAAATGTACCCCAGATTAAGTGTCCACTCTTTTCATCAAGCCCTTTGTTATCGAGGCTGAAGTTACCAAAAACACAAGGTAGCCTAAAAAAAGGAGCCAATCACAAGCAAGTATTTTCCCCTGGCATGCTAGAGGCGGGGCTTAACACGACAACAACATGGATGGATGCTTATCCATCATGGCAGCCACTGGAGAGCAGCTGTGTTTCGATTAGACTTGAAGACTGGAAGTGTGTGTGTCTGAAAGGTGTGTTGTTTACCTGGGATGTCCTGTCCACTGTAGTTCCATCCAGCCACTGTCAACATGGAGGGCAGAGGAGATCCAGGCCTACTGTCCCTGTCTCTCTCCCTGTCTCGGTCTCTGTCCCACTTACTCTCAGCCTGCTGGGTAATATGTCTGACCGTGTCCTTGTTCTTCCTGTTCTTCCTCCGCCCTGACCCTGACAGGGGTTGCCAGGGTCCCTCCCCACCTCCTCCTGCGGCTCCTCCACTCCCTTGCTCTCCCTGGCTCTGTGCTCTCCCCCTGGCATGAGAGGAGGAGTTGGGGGAAACCTGTTCCTCTTTGACGGTAATGGGCCTGTAGTCATGTGGCCAGGCAGGCTGAGAGTCGTGACAGGCTTCCTCCTGGCTCTCATGGCTCTTGGGAGGTTCTTGGTCCTCCTTGCCATACGTGCTGCCTCCCTCGTGGCAGCTGGCGATGGCCGAGTCCCCAGAAGAGTTGGCCGGGCTGGTGCGTCGTGCCAGCCAAGGGGAGGTGCTGCGACCGGACATGATGGAGGCTAGAGCTTCAGAAGCTATGCCCATGATCCCGCCTCCTCCGCCTCCGCCTCCTCCGCCTCCTCCGCCTAACGTGGCTCCCACAATGTTCCCTGTTCCTGCTAAGCTCACTCCTCCTCCACCTCCAGCGCCTCCTCCACCGATGCCGACAGCAGCCACAGCTCCCATTTCAAAGTCAGCCATTTCCTCAGCCATCTCAGAGCGGATGCTGATGTCCAGCGCAGCCTTGATGAAGCTGTGACACGCCTGGACGATGTCGGTCATCTGCAGGTAGCTGGCGGCCGACATGACCTCGATCACATTCTTACTGGTCAGAGCTAGGTGCGCTGAGTACATGAAATCCAAGATGGCTTTGAATCCCGTCGCTGTGACGATGTCCAGGTGAGTGACAGTCGTCTGGTGGTGAGGCTCCGCCCCTTTCTTTACCTGAATAAGGAAGGAGAGTTTACAGCCATGTTTTCTTGTTTCTTTCACAGCCTCTAACACTGAGCATCAAACGTTGAGCTGAGAAAAACACCAGCACTCATCCGGGTCATGTGACCCTTCCTCCCCTTACCTGGCAGTACAGAGTCTTAAAGTAGCGTGAGGAGCCCAGGAGGACGTTCTTGTGGGCCTTGAAGATCTTTCCATCCACGATGACACAGGCGTCGCAGAGGATGCCGTGCTGCCTCTGCTCATTGAGCTCTCTGAGGAGCTGACGGTAGTGAGAGGAGATCTCCATGTCCTCCTTCCTGTTGTTCATCTGTGTTGCTGAACAAACGCCTGCGAGGAAAGGAAAGAGGACACAAAAGGAATGAACTCAGGATGTATCATTGTAGGTCTACATGCTGTCACGCTGTCTTACAGGAGCAAATACAACTATTCACATTTATCTTTTTATTTGAAAGAAAAAGGAACACTCTCACTAACTGGATGTAGTAATTGTTGCATTCAATCCCTTTAAACATCCTCTACCTTCCTAGAACGAGGAGCAGCAGGCAGCTACTGAACACCTTGCTCAGAGGTACCCTGGACCTGGAGTCCAAGCGGCAACCCTCCAGTTACAAGCCAAGTTCCCTTTCCTCTTGGCCATGGGCTGCCCGTGAATTGAAATCATTAATGTTTAACTCCTATTAACCTGAGCCAGAGTAATGCAAACAACGGCATCAATGGAAACCACATTTCAACCACTGTAGGTTTGATGTTTAAAAACAACAGTCTGACAGTGTGTGTGTGTGTGCGTGTGTGCGTGTGTGTGTGCGCGTGTGTGTGTGTGTGTGCGCACGTGTGTGTGTGTGACACGATTAAAAGCAGAACAAACCAGCTCAGAAGACAAAAACACTTCATTGAGTGCAGACAATTTAACGATTACATTTATCAATAAACAGCCTCAGTTTTCTTCTTCTTCTCATTTCAGCTGTGAATATTTAATCAGCTGTCAAGTCAAACCAAAAGTCACCTCTGTGGTTCTGATGTGGCTCAGATCAGTTCACTTCACATAGAGAAAAGACCTGCGATTGGTAACGTGTGAGGAGCTGAAGGTGAGAGGATGAAGATTTAAGGTGACGTCAGAGACACTGAGGGTTGATAAGTCAGTCTTAAAACGTTTGATTATTATTAACAAGGTGATTCCTCTGTTCACACTCCATTATAATGACTCTATGAATCCGTTATTAAACCATTACTAACTGACACACATCTGTCATTCACATGCTGCACCAGGAACAATGTTCTCTTCAGCATGGAGCTGGGGATCGAACCCACAACCTGACCCACCGTCACCCCAATAGAAATCAATAATTATGACTATTGATAATCAATAGTGACATTCATTAGTATAATTATCAGTTATTTATTACGTATTAGTATTGCTATCAATTACTGATACGTGTGAGTATTGATATTGATTATATCAGTGTGAGTTATCAATACTTAATATTTTTAAAATGATCTATAATCCTCATCAATGCTGTATATCATATATTTTGCACAATCATCAACAGATAATCCATACTCATAGAATCTGTGTCTAAATGTACGGATTATCTGTTGCTCGGTTACTGAAACATCGTCTCACCAGTGCAGCGGCACACAGCAACATTCACTTTGAGAGACACTGTAACGTATCCTTACGTGATTGTCCTGCAATTTATTGATTATTGCAGAATGGCTGTATTGTCATCCTTCATGACTCATCAATCAAAACAATAACTTAATAACTCTTCATCTTGTTTTATTGTTACTGTATAAACTAGTGTTGTAGTACTCAAGACCACTTTTTGAAGGTCTCGGTCTCGTCTCGGAATCGACTGCATTTTCACTCTACTCTAGTCTCGGACAAAGCGGACTCGGGATTTCAAGACCGGTCAAGACCACAACTGTGGGGATATCAATAAATCGCCAGTGCATGTTTGGATGAACTTGTGTAAATCGTATTTCTTCGGGTAAAAACAATAACTTGACTCATTTATCATTTGAAATGTTTGTCACCGCTAATGGCCGTCACCCCTCCCGCCCCCTTTCACACGCCCCCCACAAAAGTGCATGTGAGTGACAGGAGAAGAGGCCGTGAGAAGATGTCAGTCAACTCATCTAGAATAAAATGTGCTTACCTGAACCACAAAGACTCCAAAAGAAAACACAGTTAATTCTGCAAAGCGACGCTAACGGTCTTGGTCTTGTCTCGGTCTCGACCCCTCAAAGTCTTGGTCTTGCCTCGGTCTCGACCTCTCAAAGTCTTGGTCTTGTCTCGGTCTCGCCCCTCTCAAAGTCTTGGTCTTGTCTCGGTCTCGACCCCTCAAAGTCTTGGTCTTGTCTCGGTCTCGACCCCTCAAAGTCTTGGTCTTGTCTCGGTCTCGACCTCTCAAAGTCTTGGTCTTGTCTCGGTCTCGACCTCTCAAAGTCTTGGTCTTGTCTCGGTCTCGACCCCTCAAAGTCTTTGTCTTGTCTCGGTCTCGACCCCTCAAAGTCTTGGTCTTGTCTCGGTCTCGACCCCTCAAAGTCTTGGTCTTGTCTCGGTCTCGACCTCTCAAAGTCTTGGTCTTGTCTCGGTCTCGACCTCTCAAAGTCTTGGTCTTGTCTCGGTCTCGATACACCGTGGTCTTGGTCTCGACTTGGTCTCGGTTTAGGTGGTCTTGACTACAACACCAGTATAAACATCAGTGTACTGTCGGCTCTGTGTGTTGATAAAACATCATTCTGTTCATTAATCAGCCATTCATCAATGATGAATGATTTTTCCTGTCTGTCTCTCTGTCTCTGTCTCTGTCTCTGTCTCACGCACTCACTCACACACACACACACACACTCACACACACACACAGAGTGTGCGACACACAGCTGAAGTAATGACCACAGATCAGGGGACAGATAAAGACATGGACATCACTATTTTGAACCATTCAATGAGGTAGAGGAGAAACAAAGAAGAAGCATGTATCTGCCACACGCACACACACACACACACACACACACACACACACACTGCAGTGCATTAGTGAGAGCATTAGCAGCCAGTGCCCCCCCCCTCGTCCCTCGTCCCTCGTCTCAGTGAGGGACACAGAAGTGATTTGTTTGGGAACGCCACAGCTGTCAGCTCTCGTGGGCCTTTGAAGACGCGACAGCTCGGGTCGGCCGAGGCGACAGCAGCGTTTGCTCGGGGGCCGGCACACTTCAGGTCATGTTAGGCAAAGCTCTGCTCAACCTGATCGCCTGTAAGATCAAATCAATCCAGTGTCTCCTTTAAGTCCACTCGGTCAAACACACGGTGGACAGGTTGTCCTGAAATCTGAAAACCAAACTTTCCCCCTCAGTAATGATGGAGAGCATCGTGAGGGAGGCGGAGCAAACGCAGCGGAGTTCCTCTAACGTTTGACATTTTTATTTTAGAGAAAAGGGAACAAAAATATTGCTGTCCTAACCTTGAGGGTTTTTTTTCTTTCTGCAATGCCCTGATGAAGGTGTTGAGTCTTCATCTCTCACCTTTGGAGAAAAACTGCTTTAAAGACACAGCAGCAAGCCCTCCTCCTCCTCCTCCTCCTCCTCCTCCTCGTCGTCTCTACGCTCTTCTTCTCTCAGGGCCACTGGCACATTCTATTGTAAAGCTCAGTGTATAAGACAGGCTCCTTCTCAGAGCCACATAAAACATGGGAGAAGTCATTTATTCACAGAGAAATACCTCAATAGCTGCCGTTGCTTATTCTTTTGGAGTCAGTGTGAATGAGGGAGTACAGGGTCACAGTGAAGCACATACCAATCAGCAGCTTCCACTGGAGACGTGCGTGTGTGTGTGTGGGAGAGTGTATCAGTGTGTGTGTGTGTGTGTGTGTGTGTGTGTGTGTGTGTACTGGTATCAGCACAGAGGAAGAAAAAAATCAACTGGAATAAGAGCGCGGTTAGTTTAAGTGTTGCATTCAGGGTCCTTCGTCTTTGTTACACATCCAACCAACAAAAGTGATGAGCGCTCCAGAGACAATGCTGACGACAGAGACGCGTTTAGGACCTGAAACTGTAGTTTTTGAAAACGCCTCCCAGAGTTGGAAAATCTGAAATCGCCGGCCTTGCGTTTCCGTGGAGACAGAGAATGCGATATTTTAGGAAAACGATGACGTCATATTAGCAGCTCTCTCTCGTGCTGTCATTCACTGTCAATGAAAATCACTAAAGTCAGTGTGAGAAGACAGAACACGTCGTGACTTTAGAGATTTCACACACAAAAAGTGTTGAGTTGTAAAATAAAGACACACACACACACACACACACACACACACACGGTACATGCCGTCTGTACGAGGACAAAGACAAAGATGTTTCTGTGTCAGAGATGTTCTGAGTTTGTGCTCCGAGGAACTTTAAAGTCATTCAGGGCATTTAGATTGTCGACTCACAAGCGCCCCTACAGTTTCTGAATGTAATTGCACTCGTGGTAACTGTCATCCAAACAATATACTGCGACGCGCCTCCGATCACACAACAACGATTCATGTTAGGAACTTGTTTTCATGTAACAGTTGCAGTTATTTTGTCACATGAAATGAAGCAACACCACGTCAGGTTGATCCTTGTGCGTCGCCTCCACGCCGGAGCTGCAGGAGGTTCCACGGTGGCCAAAAATCTGCAGCTTTTACTTCCCACTCGCGCGTCAATCAACCCGGACCTGCCGCTGTCAGACGAGAGTCGTGAATCAGTGAAAACACTTTATTTCACCACAGAGAAAGTTTAACATTCATGAACATTCGTGAACATCCGTGAACGTTCGTTAACATCTGTGAACATTCGTGAACATTCATAAACATTCGTTAACATCCGTGAACATTCGTTAACATCCGTGAACATTCGTGAACATCCGTGATCATCCGTGAGCATTCATGAGCATCCGTGAACGTTCGTGAACATTCGTGAACGTTCGTGAACATTCGTTAACATCCGTGAACATTCGTGAACATTCGTGAACATTCGTGAACATCCGAGAACATTCGTGAACATTCGTGAACATCCGTGAGCATTCGTGAACATCCGTGAACATCCGTGAACATTCGTGAGCATTCGTGAACATTCGTGAACATTCGTGAACATTCGTGAACATCCGTGAACGTTCGTGAACATTCGTGAACGTTCGTGAACGTTCGTTAACATCCGTGAACATTCATGTACATTCATAAACATTCGTGAACATTCATGAACGTTTGTGAACATTCATGAACGTTCATTAACATCCGTGAACATCCGTGAACATTCATAAACCTTTGTGAACATTCGTGAACATTCACGAACGTTCGTGAACATTCGTGAACACCCGTGAACATTCGTGAACGTTCATGAACGTTCATTAACATCCGTGAACATCCGTGAACATTCATAAACCTTTGTGAACATTCGTGAACATTCATGAACGTTCGTGAACATTCGTGAACACCCGTGAACATTCGTGAACGTTCATGTACTTCATGTTCTCTGTACATGACACTTGGTCCTCCACAGTCCAGTCAAACCTGCAGCACATACACACCGACCACAAGAACCTGTTTCCATTCTTTGTTTTCAGCTCCTCAGAAAGTGCAGGACCATGATCAGCTGGGACCAAAACCCCCACTACCTCCCTCCGGCTCAAACACTTGTGTAGCCTTGATTTACAGCCCACTTTTCTTTTCTCCCTCCCAAATATACACTTGACACAAGATGGCAAAGTAAGGGAAAATGAAGTTGTCAGACAATCAAGAGTGAGCGAGAGAGGCCGAGCGTTTTCTGTCTCATTCAAAGCATTAGCGTTCTCACCAAGGACACACGAACTGAAGCTGCTCTCAGGACGTCACAGAGCAGCACACAGAAAAAAAGACTTTTCAGCTCACAACCAAATTTTAGAGGAAGAAAAAGTCAAAGCAAGGGAAATGTCATCAGAAGCTGATGATGATCTGTGAGGGTTGTTTCAGTAACGCCACCAGAACTCACCCTACCACACACACACACACACACACACACGCACACTAGTGTGTGTACATACATATATATATATATGTATGTATACATATATATATATACATATCTCCTCATGCAGACTGTCCCTCCGAGCCACTTCTCTGCCTCCTTGACCGCACAGGAGCGACTGGGAGAAAGCACAAGGTCCTTCTGGATCAAAGGCAGAGCGACACAAGAGCGAAGCTTTTGTTTCCGCCGACTCGTCTGACGTTTACAGCGAGTTTACAGCGAGTTTACAGCGAGCGACAAACACCAGAAATAACACGCTGCTAACCTTACATTTGTTCAAACATGTCACATTTTTTTACACTTTATTAATTAACTACAGGAGTCAAGGGGAGCGTCGAGCGATCGTCTCTCAACTGGAAGGTTGAACATTTTACAAGGTGTAATGAGGCCGTTCCAGGGTGTTTGGATGTGAAGGATGTTGACTGTATGAGGAAGACCGTGAACGGTTAGCACATGCATAACCACAAACACATGATCATCACACAACTTCAATATTTATGCAAAAGCTGCTGCTATGGACTTTTTGCAGATATCCGATAAACCAATATCGGATATCAATACCTCAAGCCGGGAGTCTCTGCAAAAATGTCATTATGTCCTCATAATGACAATAAAAACTTCTTGATCTCTTGATCTTGAATATATCACTGATATACTGATATACTCAGATACTGATATACTGATATACTCAGATACTCAGATACTCATATACTGATATACTGATATACTCAGATACTGATATACTGATATACTCAGATACTCAGATACTCATATACTGATATACTCATATACTGATATACTGATATACTCATATACTGATATACTGATATACTCATATACTGATATACTGATACACTCATATACTGATATACTCTTATACTGATATACTGATATACTCATATACTGATATACTGATATACTGATACACTCATATACTGATATACTGATATACTCTTATACTGATATACTGATATACTCATATACTGATATACTGATATACTCTTATACTGATATACTGATATACTCATATACTGATATACTGATATACTCATATACTGATATACTGATACACTCATATACTGATATACTGATATACTCTTATACTGATATACTGATATACTCATATACTGATATACTCATATACTGATATACTCATGTATTCATATACTGATATACTCATATACTGATATGCTGATATGCTGATATACTCATATACTTATATACTGACATACTCATATACTGATATACTGATATACTGATATACTGATATACTCATATACTGATAAACTGATATACCCATATACTCATATACTGATATACTGATATACTCATATACTGATATACTGATATACTCATATACTCATATACTGATATACTGATATACTCATATGCTGATATACTGATATACTCATATACTCATATACTGATATACTTATATACTGATATACTCATATACTGATATACTGATATACCGATATACTCATATACTCATATACTGATATACTGATATACTCATATACTGATATACTCATATACTCACATACTGACATACTCATATACTCATATACTGATATACTCATATACTGATATACTCATATACTCACATACTGATATACTCATATACTGATATACTGATATACTCATATACTCATATACTGATATACTTATATACTGATATACTCATATACTCACATACTGACATACTCATATACTCACATACTGACATACTCATATACTGATATACTTATATACTGATATACTCATATACTCACATACTGACATACTCATATACTGAAATACTCATATACTCATATACGTTATATATGCTCATATACGATAAACGATATAAGGATTGGAGGGGAATATGTTATTCAAAAGGTTGAGTTGGTTTCACTAAAGTGCGAACGTCATCATCATCATCATCATCATCATCCTCCGCTTATCCGGGGCCGGGTCGCGGGGGCAGCAGTTTCAGCAAGGGACCCCAAACTTCCTTTTCCTGAGCCGCATTGACCAGCTCCGACTGAGGGATCCCGAGGCGTTCCCAGGCCAGAGTGGAGATGTAATCTCTCCACCTTGTCCTAGGTCTACCCCGAGGCCTCCTCCCAGCTGGACGTGCCTGATATACCTCCCTTGGGAGGCGCCCAGGAGGCATCCTCACCAGATGCCCGAACCACCTCAACTGGCTCCTTTCAACGTGAAGGAGCAGCGGTTCTACTCCGAGCTCCCCCCGGATGACCGAGCTTCTCACCCTATCTCTAAGGGAAAAGCCAGCCACTCTCCTGAGGAATCCCATTTCGGCCGCTTGTACCCGCGATCTCGTTCTTTCGGTCATGACCCAACCTTCATGACCATAGGTGAGGATGGGCACGAAGACTGACCGGTAGATCGAGAGCTTTGCCTTCCGGCTCAGCTCCCTTTTCGTCACAACTGTGCGGTAAAGCGAATGCAGTACCGCACCAGCCGCTCCGATTCTCCGGCCCATCTCCGGCTCCCTCGTCCCCTCACTCGTGAACAAGACCCCGAGATACTTGAACTCCTTCACCTGGGGCAAGGAGTCATTCCCTACCCGGAGAAGGCAATCCACCGGTTTCCTGCTAAGAGCCATGGCCTCAGACTTAGAGGTGCTGATCCTCATCCCGACCGCTTCACACTCGGCCACGAACCGATCCAGTGAGCGCTGAAGGTCGCAGGCCGACGAAGCCATGAGGACCACATCATCTGCAAAAAGCAGCGACGTGATCTCAAGCCCGCCAAACCACAACCCCTCTCCCCCACGACTACGCCTCGATATCCTGTCCATGAAAATCACAAACAGGATTGGTGATAAAGCGCAGCCCTGGCGAAGGCCAACACCCACAGGAAACAGGCCTGATTTTGTGCCGAGAACCCTGACACAGCTCATACTTTGGGCGTATAGGGATTGGATGGCCCTAAGTAGTGCCCCCCTCACCCCATACTCCCGCAGCACCTCCCACAGTATCTCCCTGGGAACCCGATCATACGCCTTCTCCAGGTCCACAAAACACATGTAGACTGGATGGGCGTACTCCCAGGCCCCCTCCAGGATCCCTGCAAGAGTAAAGAGCTGGTCCGTTGTTCCACGACCAGGACGGAATCCGCATTGTTCCTCTTGAATCTGAGGTTCGACAACCGGTCGAACCCTCCTTTCCAGTACCTTGGAGTAAACCTTACCAGGGAGGCTGAGAAGTGTGATGCCCCGGTAATTGGCACACACTCTCAGGTCCCCCTTTTTGAAAAGGGGGGCCACCACCCCAGTTTGCCACTCCTTTGGCACTGACCCCGACCTCCACGCAATGTTGAAGAGACGTGTCATCCAAGACAGCCCCTCCACACCCAGAGCCTTCAGCATTTCTGGGCGGATCTCATCAACCCCTGGGGCCTTGCCACTGCGGAGTTGTTTAACCACCTCAGTGACCTCCCTCAGGGAGATTGACGATGATCCCCCATCAGCCTCCCTCTCTGCCTCCACCACAGAGGGTGCAGATGTCGGATTCAGGAGTTCCTCAAAGTGTTCCTTCCACCGTCCGGTTACCTCCTCAGTCGAGGTCAACAGTGTCCCATCCTTACTGTACACAGCTTGGATGGTCCCCCGCTTTCCCCTCCTGAGGCCCCGAATGGTTTTCCAGAAACGCCTTGGTGCCGACCGATAGTCCTTCTCCATGTCCTCTCCGAACTTCTCCCATACCCGCTGCTTTGCGTCTGCCACAGCAGAGGCTGCCGCCCTTCGGGCCCGTCGATACCTTGCAACTGCCTCAGGAGTCCTCCGGGATAACATATCCCGGAAACACTCCTTCTTCAGTCGGACAGCTTCCCTGACCACCGGTGTCCACCACGATGTTCGAGGGTTACCGCCCCTTGAGGCACCTAAAGCCCTGGAGCCACAGCTCTCCACTACAGCTTTCACAATAGAGTCTTTGAACACTGCCCATTCAGGTTAAGTGCGAACGTGTGAAATGAAACTGAAAGTCGGTTCAGTCGGGGGTCACAACCTTCAGCCGAGTCATAGCGAGTCTAGCGGAGACTGTTACGACTTTAGTCTCTGTTGTCGTGACATGAACAGAATACTTTTCATACTCATGTCTCAAATAGTTGTAGAGGAGTCAAGTAGCAGCCTACTGTTTTAATCATGAGTCAGTATATCTGCTGATACTAATATTATTAATACACCCAGAGGTTGTCGGTTCAAACCCTGGGGCGGGTCAAGGCTGATGTGCCCTTGAGCAAGGCACCAAATGCCACATTCAAAAAGAATTTCTTTTCACGATTAAATAACATTCCTTAAGAAATAAAACTCTGTTATTAAAACTGGCTTCAGTTTTACTTTTGTATTAAAGCTATTTCTAGTTGGTCAAAGTGAAGGATTATTATTGAGTTGCCAGTGTGCTGCCACCCTCAGCTAATCACTGGACATTCAAATTGCCCTCCTCCTCCTCCTCCTCCTCCTCCTCCTCCTCCTCCTCCTGCTGCCCAGCCAATGCAACACTTCTGCTCATTATTTGATAAAATGGCGTTGCCTGGACGAGCATGTCAAACTGAGTTCACCAAGCCCATCATGTAAATTAAAAAATAAAACATATCAATAAATGAAAGAACAAAAATAGACTTAATGGGATTTTGTAATAAAAATAAATAAAAAACAACTGTGTGTGCGTGTGCATCGTTAGTCATTTTAGGCAGTTTTTTCTTTGCATATGCACAGAAATCTATTTTCTTTATTAACAGTGGCTGTCTTTGATCATTATCACCTGGTGTATGCCTCACTTTCTATATTCATTGATTGTGTTTATAAACAGCAATATTCTAATAGTATATACATATGTATATATATACACATATATACAGTACTGTGCAGAAGTCTTAGGCCAGCGTGATCTCCACTTACACTAGAACAATAACACAGCTCTGTGAATACTGGAGTGGAACCTTCATTCATGTTACTGGTAAATCCTGTGTTTGTTCTACTATTTGATTGAAAGAAATATCTGCTGTAAAAAACCTCTATTACAGCAGGTTTATTCAACACATGCTTGAGCATGACATACACATGTAGCATGAGTTCAACTCATTGACAGCTCACTAATATATAAGAGCAGCTTTAAGTCGCATCACTTCATTCCAAATTCACACGATCACAGAATTAGACAGAACAAACAGAGCTGGTGGTGCCTGAAACTTTTGCACAGTACTGTATATATACACATTATAATATTCTAATAATATATAAATGAACCAGATTTAGACTAAACAACATGATTAACCTTAATAATATGAGAAACAGCAATAATCAGACTATTTGACTTGGATTGTCTCTTAATTCTAAGTGTTGCTACTGTTCTGATCACATGATGAACGTTGTAAACACCACAGAATATTATTCTAACATTTCGTTTAAGAAAAACTTGGATTTCTTCCATTTAAAAAGGAGTAAAAGAAGACGAGGAGAAGCAAAGGGAGTTAAAGATGGAGGACAGGTTGCTATGGAAGCTGCTCCCTGCACCCGACTATTGTTATTTAGCAATACATTATTATTTCTCATTAAAGTCATAATTTTGTGGAGAATGATGAGCTTTTCATAAAATCCTGAATAATGTGCAGTTTTAATAATGCATGCACTTGTTTGCCCTGTCATCTTAATACAATGATTACATCTCATTGTTGTATTTACATATTTTTACATGATCTCAAGTACCCATAAAAATGATGTTTTCAGAGGCGTGATAAGGAAGTAAATCAAGCGTCCTGTCACTCTCCCTCACTTTCACATCTACTTTCATCTTGGCGCTGCAGCTTCAAATCAGCAGGGACCATCGTCAGTGAATGAACGTGTGAAGGACGGAGGAGAAGACTTCAGCTGAGATTCAACTTGGCATTTATTTAGTCAAGTATCGCCGATTCTCAGATACGAGATTATTTTGTACCAGTTTGGCAACATTTGTTTTTGTTGCATAGAGAGTGATAGTTCGGCATAAAATGATTTACTTTTCAAAACAAAGAAGAGAGAAAATGAAGAGTTGGTTTGTTTGAAAATGCATTTTCCACCACAATTACAGAAAGAATATACTAATTAAAATGATCATGTCAAAGAAGACAGCTGCTCCCCAAAATAAAACTCATGTTCCATATTAGTAACTTAAATGAAACTAGTAATTAACATTTAACTTCATTTAGATTGAAATATTGTTTTCCATATTTTCCAGTGTGTTATGGAGAGTTTGTAAATGTTTCATTCAGGATGAAGTTACGCTGATATGAAGCGATATTTAAAGTCAATCGAGGAAAAAGGTCTTTATCTCCACAGAAACACAACCTTCAGCTCTTTTCTAAAACACACACATGCACACAAATACACACACATGCACACACATGCACACAAATACACACACATGCACACAAACATGATGGATGCGAATGATAAAGTGTGAGGGCGACTAAGGAAAGAAAATAAAAGTTATCAATCTCCAAACACAAGAAGACGAAGATGTCAACGACAAAGATAACGACAGCAAACACAAGAGCAAGACAGCAATGAGATTGTGACATTATGGTTTTCCCAGAGCAGCATGTTGGTCGTGCACCTGCATTTTAGAGCTCCTAAAACACAGGTTTTGTGTGGATGTGGATGTTTTGAACGACAATTGAACAACTTGTGTGGATTGTCTTAAACCTGTTTTCTGTGTGTGTGGACCTTTAAAAAGAGACACACACACACACACACACACAGCAAAGGCAGCAGAGATAGAAGGAGACGGAGACAGGAAGAGAAGCGAGAATGACTCCAAAAGCCAATATTTTTTAAACAGCTTTGCTTCCACTCAACTGGGCATCAAGGCCATTATCCTGGGGTTAATCCCCAATCCAACAGAGCTGGCAGCCTTCCGGGACAAGCCAGGGAGGCAGCCCATCTCTCACACACACACACACACACACACACACACACACACATGCAGGCCTAGTGCAATTAGGAAAAATAAAATAATGCAACAATGCTATTAGACTGCTTTGTCAGAAATATAGTGGCGCTCGTGTTTGTCCCTCATTCATGTTGAGCTTCTTTCTGTGTGGCGCTTGCTCTTGTTTCTTTTATCACACACCTTCCATCTGTTCACCTTCACTTCATCCACCCTCCTCCAGCAGCTCCAATCACGCCACACTTTGCACCTTTAACTCTCCGCTCTGTCCTGTATCCACTGTCTGCTTCTCTGGCTGCCATCCAGAAGGAAACCAATGTGGACCAGAGATTGGCTGAAAGAAGGACAGCCGTGTCATGTGGAGAGGGACCAAAGAGGATCCAGGAGGCTTAGAGAGACTTAGTACAATGTCCCTTCACCACCCTCATCCTGCCCCTTCAGCTCTACCCTGCACCCACTGCCTCAAAAACCAAACCTGGACCATCCTCTGCACGGGAACACCTCCTAACAACTGTGGCCTGTGTGCTGACGCTGCTCTGTGCTCTGTCAGCACACAGACAGCCACAGACTGTGTCCACTCACCTCGTCCTCTCACCTTCACTCACACAGGTGTTAAGCCGAGAGGGATCTTGTGGAAATCCGGCGGCCATCGTAAGGATGGTCTGGGATTATCTGCCAGTGACAGTGAAAAAGGTGCGACTTGTGTCAGAGCGCTAATGTCAGCGTCAACATGACTTTCTCTCATAGGAAGGACTAAATAAAATGATAGATAAATGATAAATGATAAATGATAAATGCCACATCAACCCATCCACCAACCTCCTCCGCTCACTTCCCCTTTTCTCCAGCGTCCTGTGAGACATGTGTCTCTCTGTCCCTCAGCCTGCTACGTCTCCTATGGTAACTCCCTGACTGACGACCCAGGGCTTAGCCTAAATTCTCTCTCTATTAAAAGCTGTGAAATCCAAATAATGAAACATCTCATTACCACTGTTGGAGGGGGGGGGGAAGGAGGGGGGGGCAGGAGCGCAGAGGAGAAGACTGTAAAACACTGATAGAGGAGCAGCAGCAGCTGGAAATAAAGGATGGGAGAATGTGTAAGGTGAGGTGGAGGGAGGGGGTGAGACAGGGAGGGAGGGGGTGAGACAGGGAGTCTTTTGTTTAACAGGTGTTGCTGTTAGCAGAGAAGTCGACCAGCCACCTATGTAAACAGGGGAGGAGCCCCAATGAACTCTGTGTAAGCTAAGAACTGTCAGTCAAACCTCAAATAACCAGCAGAGGAATCTTCAGTTCATCCATCAAAGCTTACAGCACGCACACAGACAGACTGTGTATGTGGATGTGATGCATCGCCTTCATAAAAAAGCCCAAAAAAGAATATAAATGTTTGATTGATGATTAAATTATGCGAGAAGAGGATTGTTAGTTACTAAGTTTGACTTTTTGAATCATCAGTCATCTCCTAGCTACTCTGAATAACCAAATACTGAATGCGTTCCTCATAATTACTCACATTTGAGTCTCATGTCATGACAAACATATACCTGCACGGCACAGAGAAGTGAAAACTCTTAAAGGAAGTGAATGCACTGGAGCTGATTTTAGCAATGTTAGTGGTGGAGGGTGGAGTCATGTGACAATGGCCAAAATCTAGATTCAATGCAAGCCCATGGCCTACTATTTATTTATTTATTTATTTATTTGTTTATTTATTTTATTTTATTTTATATATTTATTTATTTATTTATTCCTTTTATTTAAGCAGGTAAAATTCCATTGAGATTGAAAAGAGTGACCTGGCCAAGACGGCAGCAAAAGCACAGAATGTTACTCCAAACACACAAGACACGAGTAAAATACGCTCACACACTGCAGGACAACAACAGTGGGATTAACATGATGACACAGTGCAATCACAAGAACCTATTGAGCTTGTTTCTCTGTCTTTTATAATTGTCTTGAATTCCCCCAGAGCTACGAGACGTGCCCCGTCTACAGCGTTCCATGTAGACGGGGCAGTTCAGTTTTGAAAGGGAACTTGTCCTGGTGCCAATCCCAACATGTCAAGGGCTGAGCAAGATACCCTATTCCCACTGATTGGGTTATTCCAGCGTCCTCCTTGTGCTGGTCCCAAGCTCAGGAGTAAGATTTCTGCCAAATCAAATATGTGGATCACTGAGCAGGTGAGCCACTGTGGTGACCCCAGAGAGGGAGAAGCTGAAAGGTCATGTTCTGTAATGATTGCATTACTTTGCTGATGCCTGGGTCATACTCTGCATCTACAGTGGTGCATGTGGACAGAGGCGAGCACCGTGCCACAGCATGCTCCCTGTAGCACCAAACGCTCTTGTTTTGGTCGAAAGAGACGATGCCATGAAAACCTGCCTGGGATTATGTGAGGGAGGTCTGCGCTCAGGGATTACAAAGTCATCTACACACCTTATTTCCCTTTCTTTCCCCTGACTCTGTTTATTCTGTTTCTGTTACTATATCTGTAATGTGTACAATGTCTTCTTTTCTGTGTGTTGGTACAGTCCTGGCATATGTACTACAGCGTTCCCCAAAAAGACGACATGGTTCCAGGAAATATCTGCGTCCACACAGAACCGCCTGCAAAGAAAAAGATCATTTTGGTTTGGTACTGTTTCTGCGTGGATGTGGCCTACGCTTGTGCGCTGTGTACTTTCAAATAATGCAAATAAACTCTAACCACATACAAGAAGAGGACAACGACCAGAAATATAAAGAGAGGTTGGACTATCATCATTTTCCCAAAGAGGTCCGTACCATGTCGATAAAAAGCCAAAACCTTAGTGGATTCTCCTAAACGCGCGGAGAGAATGGCAAAAGCTGAAGTTTCAAGCAGCTATGAGTGGACATCACGTCTAAAAAGCCCTTTATAAACACAGAGCATTTACCAGTTTGAAATGAGGGCAAAAATCACCATTTCTCCACAGAAACACAACCTTTAGCTCTTTTTCCTTTTCTAAAACACAGAATGCACACAAACATGATCGATGCGAACGACTAAGGAAAGAAAATAAAAGTTATCAATCTCCAAACACAAGGCTCTGCTTAAATACCTGGCTCTCAGATCATTCAGCTGTGTGTATGTGGTATACATCACATCAGTCACAGTTCGGGGGGCGTTGTTGAACTCAGCTGCCACCTAACAAACACAGCTACTTTACCATGAACAGCACTTCAGAGTGACGTGTGCTCTCATCATGACAAGTAAAATACTAACAGTGACAAAAGAAACCTGAGTGTTATATAAATGTTCAACATTTCTCTGGTCAAAATGGCTGAAATGACACGTTAACAGTGAGGTGAGGCAGTGATGAGCTGTGCCACACACACACACTCTGACTGAAGCTGGTGCATGTTTGATTATACATGTACTACACAGTCTGAAAATGCACAGGGTGAGGCAGAAAGTACCGTGCCGCACTGATAGGGGGCAGTGCTGAGCCCCATAGGCACAAACAGATGCACATCCCTGCACTGCATGCTCTGCAGAGGGCGTTTTATACAACTGAGTGACGGAGATATTCTTGGAATTTAACCTTATATTAATAAATATTCTTTTGTTTTTGTTGAACAGTGTGGAATTGTTTAAAGCATAATTACAAGCTTTTAAAACAACTCAATGTTTCAACTACGGTCACATTTGAAATACAAGCTTGTATTTTGGGTTCATATATTTGTACATCGTGAACCTCACTGCACCTCGCTGACATACGACTGTTTACTTTTGAACCACAGACATGTTGAGCCTCGTTGTCGGCTGCTATCGCTAACAGTGGCTAACCCAGGATACATTCATGTTTCTCACTTGTGAACCAAAACGCAGTGAACTCCAGTTCTAACTTGAGAGTTCTTCATATGTTTTAAGAGGTTCCTTGAATGCATCTTGAAGCAGTGTTTGTCCCATGTATTACTCACGTTCTAAAGCTGTTTACATTAGAGTTAAAATAGGGTTAAAATAAGAGAGAGTAAGTCTCCAGGAAATGAATGTAACTCAATGTAAGGTCCTCTGAAGTCATGGAAATCAGACTGTGTGTGTGTGTGTGTGTCCGTACAGATCCTTTCAAGGTTCTTGACACAAAACCTTTCACTTTGAAAAAAAGCAACCTGTCACGACTCAGCTGAACACGACACACACACACACACACACACAGTACACAGTACACAGTATCGTTGACTGCAGCCACCGGCTCTGAAGGTCTCAGACAACACACACACACACACACACACGAGCAGTAAGGAGGAAATGAAACAAAGGGGTACCAGAGGGGGGGGAATGTCAAAGAAATGAACATGTGGTACAACAATGAACACATGAACACAAGTGTGGATGTGTAAATGTTGTTTTTCAAAATGTGTAAGTGGACGACTGAACGCCAGTGACTCACTGCTGGTGGTCCCGAGGCGGGTGTCCTCTCTGTGTGTGTGTGTCTGTGTCTGTGTGTGTGTGTCTGTGTGTGTGTCTGTGTGTGTGTGTGTGTGTGTGTGAGGGTAACTGTCAGACAACAAACAGGCATCTTTCACAAATCCACACAATGAGCTCATGCAAAGAGGGGAGCGAAGAAGAAAAAGAAGACGCCGCAGCGTAAGTGTGTACTTCAGCTCGACAAGTTCAACAGGCACGCCCTCCAGACACGCCCTCCAGACACGCCCTCCATCCCCCCGTGCAAATATTAAGAGAGACTTCACACCCGGATAATCACATTCACAAACACCCCAGAGCACACAAACAGGAAAAACATGCACTAACTTTGGCCTCAACATGCAACATAACAATCCTAAGTAACATCCACACAGATCCAACTGTACAGCGGAGCAGCGTGGACATTTACATATAGAGTGTTTACTAAAGCAAATGTGTGTATAATAGCCCGAGGCAGCATTGTCACTCATCAAGCTGATAAAATAAACACAGTGACAATACAAGGCCGATAAATCTCAGAGAGCTTTTGCGAAGCTGTCCTTCAACAGCGGGAGGAGGAGGAGGAGGAGGAGAAAGAAGAGGTGAGATAAAGGGAGAGGAATCAAGGGGAGAGGAAAGGAGCATCTAAATATAGAGAGACTCACATTTTGGAGTCAGAAAAGAGACAGTGAATGGTTTGAAAGCAGAGGGGTAGTTAGAGGAGGAGGAGGAGGAGGAGGAGGAGGAGGAGACGCGTGGAACAAATAAGCAAAGTAGCACTGAAGCTACAGAGTTTCAATTCTGTCTATGAGACTTTAGGATGGAACACACCACACATACTGATCTGTATGCTGCATCAGTGCTGAGGGCGTGACCCTTCACCAAGCTCCACCTCCTCACTAAGTTCTAACAGTGGTAACAGTGGCACTCAGGGGAGGGTCCAAATGAAGGTGCTCCAATTGAAACAGTTTAAAATGATCACGTTATCACAACATAATGATCAGATCTTATCTCATGTCACCATTTACTTATAATATTGTTATTGTTATTGTTACACTGGATATTACTGATGAGATCATGACCATGGTGAAAAGCAAGGATTTATGGTATTAGACTGAAGACGAGGTGGAAGTGAGACTGAAAGCAAGTGTTCACAGTTAGGGAGTGAAAGTCAGTCACTGTTTAACAGAATAAGACGTTCTGAAGCCTTTAGGGCTCTGTCGTGCTGCAGTGGCGTGGATGACGCGTGTCCAGCAGGAAATGACATCACATTGCTGTTCACGTCCACATTTATTCCAATTTGATTTGTGATCTTTGTTTTTAAAACATGTCAAAAAAGATTTGTATTGTAAGGATTTGTTCTTTAAGACATGACCTGTGGGAAACATGCACGAGTTACAAAAACTGAATTAGGAGCGAATGACGGCAAGTCTGCAGCTGACTAAGCAGTAATAAATGACTGCTTAGCTATTATTTACTCCTCTGCCTGTCACTTTTATTAATATCTAACTATTCTTATTTTATTTTATTTTATTTTTATTGTATCCTACATCGTCTGTTATTGGTTTGTCACATTTATATATTTGTCAGGAAATGTTACGTGTTATGTAAAATGATTAAAATGTCTAAATAAAACAGAATAACAATATAGATGAAGTTCAGATTCAGAATGAGGTGTAGCTTTCACACACGTGTGCAAAACACGAGCAGAAACAAATAAATATTAAAGCAAAAATAAAAATATCATAGAAAAATTAGAAAAGGCAAAAATAAAAGACGACAAATTGTGCAAAGTGGCAATTTATAAAGTCAAAACTACATTATTCATTATTTCACGACCAGAATATTGCAATAATGAGATAGAGATTATGATATTATAATAAGACAATGGTGGTTTTTAAGAATCAAATATTTGAAGTCATCCTGTTACGATCAAGATTTAAGTTAAGGGAGAAAATGTCTGAAACAAGGATTCTGTAGCGATGTCCTCAGATAAATGTCCTCACCTGGATTTTCACTTGTCCTGAGTCTCCCTCTGTCTCCCTCTGTCTCCCTCTGTCTCACTCTGATGCAGTTAGACATGTGACTGTCACCTGCTGACTTACATTCATCGTCGCCATAGCTCACAGGCTACAGGCCCTACAGCCACGGAGGGAAGTGAAAATGAATGCACACAAACTGGTGGCGTGGCATCACAGAGAGGGAAGGACACTGTGTGTGTGTGTGTGTGTGTGTGTGGACTATCATGAACACACACACACACACACACACACTAAGGACAACACCCACCTTAGAAACCTAATTTTAAAGAAGAAGTCACACATTCCCACATTGTGAGGCAGCGCCAGTATCAGGTCCCCCCCCATAAGAGGGGGTGAAATAGAGAGAGAGAGAGAGAGAGAGGGTGAAAAGGAAGAGCCACCCAAGAGACAAAGAAAACGACAACGAGTGAAAAAGAGGAGAATAAAAAAGAAAATGTGTGTGTGTGTGTGTGTGTGTGGGTTGGGGGGGGGGGGAGAAGAAAAAAACATGATGGTGTAAACACTGGGAGTGAGACAACTGTTGGGGGGCTGAACAGGGGAGTCTGTGTCTCACCCACCACTGAAAAGCGGATGTGAACTTACCCACTTCTGTTGTCACTCAGAGACCAGGACTCACATCTCTAGTTCATAAAGAGAAGCCGCAGAAGAGACCAGTGCGGGGGGGGGGGTCGGGGGGGGGTCAGAACATGCACAGAGGTCACACACACACACACACACACACACACACACACACAGCAAGTCCTAACATACAGTACTGTGCAGAAGACTTAGGCCACCATTAGATCTGTTGTGTTAGCAATGTTATAACGACAATAGAGGGTCATTATTTCTATTTCACTTTACTGGAACACGTCCAGAACTTATGTATGAAGAAAAAAAACATCCTCTACAGGTGTCAAGTATGTGGCGTGATCTATATATATATATACACACATATATGTATATATATATATATTAGTGTAACACTAACCCCAATGAACCACCCGCAAACTACGCAGGGTGAAGTTAGTCTAACGTGGGTTTAGCTCATGCAGGCAAAGGAAAGATTAGTGGTTTGAGCAGAACGAGTGGAGTCTACGTCCACGTCCACCGCTGCTAACTGTTGCATTAACACTGTGTATAAATATAAGCTGAAGGGTCACAGGGAAGGATAAAAGGAGAAACGGAGCAGGGAGAGGGTAAAAATGAGAAAGGGAGTAGGGGAAGGGTAAAAATGAGAAATGGAGTAGGGGAGGCCACAGGAGGCACCTGGCCCACTTACAGCAGAGAAGGGGGTGGAGGAGGAGGAGAGGTGGAAGATTAAGGAGTGGGAGGGAGAAAAGGAAAGGAGAAGGTGGAGGAGAATAAGGGAGATACAGCTGGGACAGGGAGGAGAGAGGGCACGGAGAGGACGGGGGGGAGGAGAAAAAGGTGAGGTGAGGAGCGGGAGGAGATTTAAAAAAGGGAGGTGAAAATAACGGTGGGGGAGAGAAAGGAAAGAAGTGGCCTTGTGATGCCGAGAATGGAGGTGGTGTGTGTGTGTGTGTGTGTGTGTGTGCGTGCGTGTGTGTGTGTGTGTGTGTGTGTGTGTGTGTGTGTGTGTGTGCGTGTGGGATGAATGTGTGGCTTTGTGTATGTGTTTGCATGTGTGTGTGTGCGTGTGTGTGTGCGTGTGCGTGTGTGTGTGTGTGTGCGTGCGTGCGTGTGTGTGTGTGTGTGTGTGCGTGCGTGCGTGTGGGATGAATGTGTGGCTTTGTGTATGTGTTTGCATGTGTGGGTGTTTGAAAATTATGAGCAAAAAAAAAAGAAAAAAAACCAACACCAACACCTCACCCAAAAGTATGAATAACCAACCACAACAGGCCAACGCGAGGTTGGCTCAGCCAGCCTCTAATATCCATCTAATACCACCCACAGTCGCTGCTCCACCTCACATCAATGAATATTTCATGTCCTGATGGCACTTTTAAAGCAAAAACTAATTAGCAAATCCAAGTTGATCTGGCATTAGTCATATCAAGCCAATTAAAAGCCCAGTTCTACTGTACATGTTAATGGCAACCAAGTGGAATAATTGTGTGTTGAGCAGGGGAGAGAATGTTAAACAGGCCTTGTTAGCGGCACTTTAGCACTCTAGCCACAGTCCACGCCTGCAATGTGAAACTCGACAAAGCGGGATAATGTTCATCTTTAAAACACACACACACACACACACACACCTTTGAAAGCTGCAAACTCCATTAATTAGAGAGTCGACATCTAAGGTCAGATCTGATATGTTATAGCAAAAAAAAGGGAAATGTTTCCAGGGAAAACGATGGTTTTATGCCTCAGTAATAATATTAAACAGGGATCCAAAGCGTGTGGGTCAGATGTTACACTGTGTGTGTGTGTGTGTGTGTGAGTCTTTCCAACTGTTCCTCCTGTGTGTTTGTGTAATGCAGGGGTTTAGATTGAGGCAGACAGCGCTGACACACACAGACTAAACTGAAACTCTTGTGGAGTGGATGTCTGTTTCATCACCCTCCTTCTCCCCACTCTCTCTCTCTCTCTCTCTCCTTCACATTCCCTCTCCCCCCTGCCTCCTGCCTCCTGCCTCCTGTCTCTCGCTCTCCCGATCACCTGAGCTTTGATATGGAAATCACTCAGCAGCCAAAGCCTGGGGCTAGTTGACAGTTTCTAAAGATGTATTTGCTCAAAGCCACTCAATTTCTCATCAAATACTCACACTGTGCGTATAAAAGACAAACTATTTCAAAGGGAAAATAACCACTAACAACTATACTTATCCAGAGCTTTCAGCAGTGTGAAGAAACCAGACTCCAACAAAGACATTTTCTGTCCATGTCTAAATCTCAAAGTTCTTAATAGACTCAAAAGATGGAGTAAAGAGGTGAGAAATGTTCTTTCTCTCTGGTTTACCAGTCCTCCACCGCTGCATCACAACAAGCTACGACATTAAACAAAGGTTATTGTTCAGCATCACACGCTTCATACATGATGAGATGATCTCTTTATTAACACTGTCAACAGAAAATGCTTGACAAACTATAATATAATAAATAAATAAAATACTATACTACACCTATTACTAACACCTACATAAAGTAAGTTCATTCATTTTAAAATTACTTAACAAACAAACAAACGTAGTTTATGTCGTTGAGTTTTCTAGGTTTTTCAAAATGTTTTCCACTTTTTTCAGAAGGTTTAGATTTGAAAACATTTGACATTAAAGCTGCAGTATGCAGAATCACTAACAGCCAATCACAAAGCAGCTGCAGTTAACCACATTTTTTTCAAACATCTTAATTTTGGTCCATCCAGGCAAAAACGCTGCCCCACAGTTTTCAAACTAAACTTACACTTCTCCTTTGTCGCTACTCAAACACTTCAGAGTCGTATCTGTAGCAGAAACAATGTGATTTCATGTGATTTCATGTGATTTCATGTGATTTTTGTGCTTAATGTTCCCAATGCTGGAAAAACACGCTTTCAAATGAAGGGACAAGGGATACTGAAAGGTCAGGGCTTATTGGGCGATTCTTTTTTATATCATTTTCTATTGATATATCATTATATAAATCACAATGAATGATTTCTCGTTCATTACAGATAATACCAGGTATTAATGCATAACACATTTAATGCATTTAATTACATGCATAACATACAGCTATTATGTTTATAATGCTGCTTTATTTCTTTTTAATGTTAAATGAAGGATATTTTAACTGTGTTAGAAAGAATGGAATTGCTTGTAAATATGTTCAAATTTTGCTGGAACACAAATGATTGGCTTAAAATTAAAGAAGTGTTAAATGACTCTTTATAAGTGAACTTTTTATCCATCCATCTTTATCCTCCACATGAGGGTCACGGGGAAAGCTGTGCCAATCACAGGGGGATAGGCGGGTCACACCCTGCACAGTTCACCAGTCCATCATTTCATTTACTGTATTTCACAAATGTATTCAGTATAATAAATATGATTACTATCAATCTTTAAAAAGTGGGTCCCCATGGGCCAAAACATCATATCTTTATTTAACCTTTTATCTAAATTCTGCATGACTTTTGTAATCTTTCTCTTTTTTTTTTAAATGTTTAAAATGAATCAATTAATGCTGGCGGTCCAGTGTTGGCCCACTGGCCGCCAGTTGGTGACCACTTCTTTAGAGAACAAGACATGCTGATGAGTGACAATGTCATAAATGCTACATGATAACGTATGACGCTAATAATCATTGTGTATTATAAGACTGCACATCATGTGTTCACAATAATAAACATTGACAGCTTGAAAAATCAGCCTTTATTTTGAGCAACAATTTCATTGATGACTGTAAATTTTCTTCCATATTTTCCAATGATTTTATTGCTTTCCTTGACAACTGTGGATGGAACCATTACTTGATTCATCGATTATTAATCGACTACTAATTGTCAACCATTTTTTGATCATCAGTTGATCAGTTTGAGTGTTTTTTCAAAGAATTAAAACAAGTTTTGAGATTTCAAGACATTTGAGAACATCATCATTTCCAGGTTTGGGAAACATTTGGTGACATTTTGTGCACCAAACAGTAATCGATTCATCGAGAAAATAATCAACATATTCATCGATCATGAAAATAATGGTTAGTTGCAGCTCTATTATGGGAGAAATATTAACATGGAACAAGTGGAAAGACAAGCATGGCTTAAATTCAGCTGTGACATCCACACACACACACACACACACACACACACACATCCCCCACAGCATCCATGTAACCCCCATGGGGATAAGGAACACCTGTATTCAGGATTGCAGGGGGATGGGAGGATGGATCCATGGATGACTGTGTGCCAAACAAGCTTCTTCACACGGAATCAGATGTGAGAATGATAATGTTCACAACATGACAGACAGAAACAAGAACAACTCTGGAGAGACACAACACGCTGCGTCATGTCAGATATGTACACGCCAGTGTAAACGCTTCATTTTGCAGTGTGCGAGACTAACAGGTGTTCCCATTAACAAGTGAGCTCCGAGGGGGGAGAGAGGGAGGGAGAGAGAGAGGGAGGGAGGGAGAGAGAGAGAGACACGAGTGGAGTATAACATTGTGAACTGGAGATAAATGTTTCTATGAGAAGCCTTTGTGTTTTTCCCCCTGTGTTACTGCAGAATGAAGTATAGTTGAGGCTGCAGCGATTAATCGATTATTAAATCAGTTTCCGACTTTTTTTAAAACCAATCCATCAGAGCACGAGTGTTCAGTTTACTGTTACAGGGGAGCAAAGACACCGCAAAATATTCACATTTAAACGCCCTCAAACTTACAGGACGCTGATAAATCACTAAATGAACACTGATTAATCACTAAATGAACACTGATTAATCACTAAATGAACACTGATAAATCACTAAATGAACACTTATAAATCACTCAATAAATGAACACTGATAAATCACTAAATGAACACTGATTAATCACTCACTAAATGAACACTGATAAATCACTAAATGAACACTGATTAATCACTCACTAAATGAACACTGATAAATCACTACATGAACACTGATAAATCACTCAATAAATGAATGCTGAAAAATCACTCAATAAATGAACACTGATTAATCACTAAATGAACACTGATTAATCAATCACTAAATGAACACTGATTAATCACTCACTAAATGAACACTGATAAATCACTAAATGAACACTGATAAATCACTAAATGAACACTTATAAATCACTCACTAAATGAACACTGATAAATCACTAAATGAACACTGATTAATCACTACATGAACACTGATAAATCACTCAATAAATGAATGCTGAAAAATCACTCAATAAATGAACACTGATTAAACACTAAATGAACACTGATTAATCAATCACTAAATGAAAACTGATTAATCACTCACTAAATGAACACTGATAAATCACTAAATGAACACTGATAAATCACTAAATGAACACTGATAAATCACTCACTAAATGAACACTGATTAATCACTCACTAATGAACACTGATTAATCACTCACTAAATGAACACTGATTAATCACTCACTAATGAACACTGATTAATCACTAAATGAACACTGATTAATCACTCAATAAATGAACACTGATAAATCACTAAATGAACACTGATTAATCACTCACTAAATGAACACTGATTAATCACTAAATGAACACTGATAAATCACTAAATGAACACTGATAAATCACTAAATGAACACTGATAAATCACTAAATGAACACTGATTAATCACTCACTAAATGAACACTGATAAATCACTAAATGAACACTGATAAATCACTAAATGAACACTGATTAATCACTCACTAAATGAACACTGATAAATCACTAAATGAACACTGATTAATCACTCACTAAATGAACACTGATAAATCACTAAATGAACACTGATAAATCACTCACTAAATGAACAATGATAAATCTCTCACTAAATGAACACTGATTAATCACTAAATGAACACTGATTAATCACTCACTAAATGAACACTGATTAATCACTCATTAAATGAACACTGATTAATCACTAAATTAACACTGATTAATCACTCACTAAATGAACACTGATAAATCACTCAATGAATGCTGAAAAATCACTCAATAAATGAACACTGATTAATCACTCACTAAATGAACACTGATTAATCACTAAATGAACACTGATTAATCACTCAATAAATGAATTGCAAACTATTGACATTTTTTGAGGTTTGGGGATATTAATATTTGTTGATTTTAAGGAAACTACTAATAACTGTAAAATCAACTAACAGATGAATCAATAGTGACATTATGTGTTAGTTATTTTCTCCATTAAATGATGAATCCTTTGGTCCAGATGACGATGTTCTCCAATGTCTTGATTTGTCCACAAACCACAATGATTCCGTTTGAGTGATAACTGTGTTATAATATTCACATTTAAGAATAATCAGAGCGCTTGTTTGATTTATTTCAAATAAACGTCAATGTCGTCGTGTGTTCTGTGTGTGTGTGTGTGTGTGTGTGTGTGAGAGGCCAGAGCACCATTTCCCCAGGGTTTGCACAAGTTGATGCCGACTAAACCCGTTACCACGCAGATCAGCCCACAACCTGCGAGGGATCGTTAAGCACCACCTACACACCAGCAGGCACACACGCACACACACACACACACGCACGCACACACACACACAATACAGACACAAACACAGCAGAAGTGTACGTGTCACACGCTCCAGACTCCACTCACTTTCTCACACCTGCAACTAACACAAACTTCATAACTGAGAACAAACTTGTAAGTCACTCTTAAGTGAGTCCATTCATGAGCGACGACACAAGCTTCGACACACACACACACACACACAGCTAATATGTTCTTTCCATTTTTCAGCCGATTTCGCTGAAACCCCTCCCCCTTTTAAACCCCTCCCCCTTCTCACTTGGTCTGGATCATGTTCTCCCTGCTGAGCGTCCAGATGGAGAAGGTGTAGACACACACACACACACACACACACACACACACTGATGTTCACTGCTCTTAAATGATAATGCTACTCCCTCTCAAAGGACCACGGCACCTACAAGTACACAACATGATTTTATACTTCCAGTACAAGTATGATTACTTTGAGTACTTGCCGTGGTCAGAACAAAGGAACACTTCACCACTGGAAAGATGTTATTTGTTATTAAGTGATAGTACAGTCTACAGAACAACGAGCACAACGTTAGCGATGCTAATTATCTGTGCTTACAGTAGCATAAATGTCAATGAACTCAGACTCAGGCTCAGGCTCAGACTCAGGCTCAGGCTCAGGCTGAGACTCAGACTCAGGCTCAGGCTCAGACTCAGGCTCAGGCTCAGGCTGAGACTCAGACTCAGGCTCAGGCTCAGGCTGAGACTCAGCCAGTTAGCGTAACTGTTAGCGGAAACGTGTTTACATTCTGGGAATGAGGTCCCTGTGGGCGTGTCTAACATCCAGCCCCAGACCAAGAAATGCCAAGGATGCATCTCACAAAACAGAGAAGAAGATATTTCAAAATCATTGAAGTGTTCCTTTAATAACACCATTACAGCAAAAAACAACAATGTTTTAAACAAATGTGTTCACATATTAACTACTATTATAATAGATCAGATTCTTCTTGTCTCTATGTGCAGCTATATGTAGTCACAAATATACAGAATATACAGTCACAGAATTGTTAGACAATTAATATTTTATTTTCCAAACTTTGAAGAATGGTCGTAACTAGCAACGCGGTGCGTACTTAAATAAATGAATTGAATGTATTTAAGCAGTTTGATTGGCTCGTGATTGCAGTTCAGCACCATGTGATGCTGCCCCATTAGAAGAGAATGCATCTTCACCCAGAGCAGCATGAACGCTGTGGTAATGGCTCGAGAAGGAGTTTGAGTCAGAAGTTACGGAGCAGCTTTTTTATCCTTTAACGTTCCAAAGAACAACTTCTCATGTACAGTACATGTTACACAGTGTGCAAACACACACAAGCCTGCAGTAACTGAATTACACAGTCAAAGACTTAGAGGTTTATCATATGAAGTGCCAACCCTTAACTCTGGACTTGGAAGGACAAAACAACCATACAAATCCAATGAGACCTAAGACAATTTGGAAAAATCACTGGATGGTCCCCTAATCCCACAGATCCAGTTAGCCCGTGTCAAACAGTGCAGAATGCTTAGCTCTAACAAGCTGTCCATGGATGCAGCACTCAGCTCCATATCAGAAGGCATGCAGAGGCACACACGTCCAAATTAAATCACAGGCTGCTCGGCACGCGTGACCAAACAAATATGAATCACAAAAACAGCAACAAAACTCTTTATTAGTGACATTTTGTGACGTAATGTGATCTTGTTCAGTTTCAGCATTACACTTCTGTAACATGTAGACTAGCAGAGCCAGGAATCAAACCCACAACCTTCCAGTCACAGTCACCCCTAATCCAGACCCTTAACTTTGTCTATAAAACACACACTAAAGTTTCACTGAAGCAAACCCAGAGTAGTGTGTATGGGCAGGCACGTCCACAGCAACATAAATGTATTTTTAAATTAAAAGTAGTGTTAATGTCAAATTAAGAGTGTGAACGTCGCCTGAGAGTTTAAAACAACAACAAATAAGAAAGCCTTACATTTTTATAGCAGCTCCTGCACATGCTGTACTGTTGCCGTGGTCGAGGGTTACGTTTGTGTCTGTGCACAAACATTAATGACAGATTTGGATGAAATATTCAGGAGTTGAAGGTTATAGCCCAAGCAGGAAATTGAAAAAAACATATTTGGTAGTGATTCAGATTCAGGAACTTGTTTTTCAGAAAGTTGTTAACCTGTGTACAGAACATTTCTGCTATTTAAGTGGTGTCTCTGCTTTCATTTGCTTCCAACAGTGTTGGTTTCCTCCTCTCGCATCAGCTTTAACTTCACACTGTGACCATCAAATACAAGGTGTAATAATGACAGATATCTCTCAAAGAGTTCAGAAGAATCTAACTTCAGTGCCCAGAGAGCGTGACACACACAGAGGAAGCAACACAGGTGAAGATCTCATGTCACCTGACAGCCAGGCACACAGTGTGCATCTACACACACACACACACACACACACACACACACACACACACAAGGAGAGAAGCGGGGTTGTTCCCCACTCACACGGTGAGCAGCAGAGCGGAAAATGGAGGACGAAGCTGACCGGTGACAGAGGGCAGACACACACACACACACACACACAAAAAGGAGCAACAGAAAAGACGCTTTCAGCTACAGGGAACACTTGACGCCACACTTTTCAACTCTCAACGCAGCATCACATGTGATCAGCGGTACCTCCACACACACACACACACACACACACACACTATCACTATCACCCCCCGTCTTGTCTGGTAGTACTCGAGGGCTGGGTGTTGACGCAGCACAAATATCCAGCTGGAGAGTTCCCCCTTCTGGAGGTTAAACAAGGGGAGAAGAAGGAAAGACAGAGGAGGAGGAGGAGGAGGAGGAGGAGGAGGAGGAGGAGGGTTTAAACCCTCATATTGTTCTTGCTTTCATATTGAATCTTCCCGTCTGCCTGAATATTCTGCCGCACGCAGCACCATCATCAGCTGTGTGAAGCCTATGTGTGAACATGACAACACCAACACAATCACCCAAAAACACAAGAGAACATCTAGAAAGAGGTGGACATGCTTCACCAGGATCTCTGGACCAATGCACTGAAATAATACTACTAATAATAATAATAATAATAATAATGATAATAATAACAATAGTGACACTAACCCTGAGGACACATTGCAAGGTACAGTATGTCCGAAAGTAGTTAAGGCAACATGTAGATATAATACACTGAATGTTCATTTGTGCATGAACTGACTGTTCGACCACAAGACAATTCTTGTTCAAAACTTCCAGAGTCAGTCATTTGAAAAGCAGAGAAATACAAAATTATAAACACGCAAAAGTAACAGTGATCATCTATAGAAAATATAATGACTTTTCAGAGAGAGAATGTACAAGATAATAACGACAATAACAATAATTATAATGATAATGATAATGACAATGATAATAATAATAATAATAATGATAATGACAATAATAATAATAATGATGATAATAATAATAACAATAATGATGATAATAATGATAATAATAATGATAATGACAATAATAACAATAATGATGATAATAATGATAATAATAATGATAATGACAATAATAATAATAATAATAATGATAATGACAATAATAACAATAATGATGATAATAATGATAATAATAATGATAATGACAATAATAATAATAATGACGATAATAATAATAATAACACTAATGATGATAATAATGATAATAATAATGATAATGACAATAATAATAATTATGATGGTAATAATAATAATAATAACAGTAATAATATAAACCTTAATATAAAAAATAATTCATGCACTGTTTACAAACTATCTCTGTAAGCTGTCAAATCTTAGTTTCCATGGTGTAAAAGCACTTGTTCAGACTTATTATAAAGTAGATATGAACTGAAGCTGTGTGCGTGTGTGTGTGTGTGTGTGCGTGTGTGTGTGTGAGAACAGTGACAGTTCCTTCACCAAACATCAACAAGCGGCTCCAGACACAGCGGCTGTCACAGTGTGCAGGTACACCACTGACTTTCACTCTGTACTCGTGTTTTGTTATCAGAGCCGTTCACGCGCCCGTTATTATTCAAAACAATATATACATACACATATATACATATATATGTATATTTATATATACGTATATACATATATATACACACATATGTATATATATATATTGTATTTTATTTTAAATTGTGAAAGAAAGAAACAGAAAGGCCTTTTATATAGTAGTTAATATAGTCGGTGGTCAACGCAAGAGTTGCATTTGTGTCGCGTCTCCAAACCTGTGCGACCACACAACTATCAACACACATATTAACCACACACACACACACACACGTATACCTGTATATCTATATATCTATATATACATATAGATATAAATATCTATCTATATATATGTGTGTATATATATATATAGATATATATCTATAGGAAAAGCTTGTTGAGGCAGCGCAGATGAGGAAGTGACAGCGGCAGCAGCAGCAGCGGCGGCAGCAGCAGCAGCAGACGCACGGAGACGCACGGAGACGTACCTGTTACCCCATGCGGTCTGGACTGGACGCGGTGTCGCTCCGTCGGAGTCCAAATGTGCTGTGACAGCCCGGAGAGAAGACACACAGACAGACAGACAGACAGGGGGAGGGGGAGGGCACACTGTCCTCTCCTCTCTTCCCTCTGTCCTCCGCTCGCTGTCTTCAAGTCTTTATTCCCCCCGTCTTCTTCTTCTTCTTCTTCTCCCACTCCCCGGGCTTCTTCTTCCTCTCTCCACCAGCTCTCTCTCTCTCTGTTTCCCGTGTCTCGGTATCAGGAGCCTCCCCCTCCTGGTTCTCCCCTCCCTCCCCCTACTCTGTGCATCTCTCTCTCTCTCTCTCTCGTGTCTATCTCGCCTTCCTTCTACAATCTCTCTCTCTCTCTCTCTCTCTCCCTCCGTGTCCTCGGATCCCCCCCCCCCCCCCCCCTCTTTCCCCCCCTCACTGGGTAAAGTCAGGAAATGAGACACAGCATCTAATGTAAGTCTTATCATTTCAGAAACAGCAATAACAGCATTAATAACAAATAAAAACAATAATAATAATAATAAGAGTAAAGGCTGCGGGCAGTTGTGTATGTAGTGATATTGATGATGATGTTGTGTTGTTGTGTTGTTGTGTTGTTTCAGCAGCTGCGGGGTTAAATACACGGGGCTCAGTAATGAGCAGGACTGTGTTGTTATTTACCCCCTCTGGTGGCTACAGCAAGAAAACACCAGTTGATCCACAAAGAGTGACATGTTCGTGACACTTGTTTGGCTGGAAAACACCTCCACGAGCCACGTGATCAGGGACAGAAAAAAAAGAGTGCAGGGTAATTCCAAGAAAGATGATGATGGACATTTGTCATTGTTACCTTGTGTTTTAAGAGTAGGGGGAAAGTTAGCAGGAAATTCTTCATCAACAGGTGTGAGATATAAAACATGTCATATTTGTGAAACCAGGGACTTTTAAAGCAGACGTAGGGAAGATTTCACTCTGCTAACCTTTATTTCCTCACTCGTCCTGGTTTTCTCGTAAATATTTACTTTGAATACATTTTATTTAAACAAACGTTTAGACACAGGCACATGCTCAATGTTCTCTTCACCGCAACAGTGCCACATACAGGCCTGGCATATGTACTACAGCGTTTAGAAGCATTTTGAGGAGTTTAGTGTGGATGAACACATTTCCTGAAACAGAACACCAAAGTGGGCCAAAGTGGTTTATATATACAAATGAATATATATATATATATATATACATATACATATATATATATACATATCTATACATATGTTATTATTATTATTATTATTGTTCATAATAATAATAATAATAATAATGTTATTGATCCTTAAAATTTGTTGTAGAAAAAGTTGTAATATTATGAGAAAACTAGTCTTAATATCACTATTATAAAGTCCTACCATTTTGAGAATGACGTCTTGTTATTAAAAGTCATAATATTACGATAATAAAATCCAATCATACCATTATGAGAAAAATACTTATTATTATGATGATAATAAAGTTGTGATATTAAGATAATAAAGTCCTACCATTATGAGAATAAAATGTTAATATTACAATAATATTGTCCTAATCTTATAAGAATAAAGTGCTAATGTTACAAGAAAAAAACGGTGTAATGTTGCATTACTAATGTCCTACTATTGTGATTAACAAATTCTTAATATTGAGATAATAAAGGTCATATATTATGAGAATAAAGTTGTACTATTGTGTCTTTTTTCACTTTTCTTGTGGCGTTGGCCTTCGTCCACTTCATGTGACGAGTAAAACCTGCCTAAGTGCAATGTCATATGCTTCAGTTCATCATAAGAATCCATATGACACTCAGTGGAGTTTAACTCATGGATCCAAAATATTAATGATCATCTATTTGCACCTTCCTAATCTTTGGCCTCTGGAGTCATTTTGTTTCAAAAGAGAAGTTCAAAGGAAAAAGGCCTCTGGTGATACTTTGAGCAGTTCAATGAATAACCTGTTTTAATCCTCATATATTTTTTTGTGTTTGACACAAATTGGTCACAAGTTTGTGTTTTTGCAACAAAAGTGCTTAAAGTATATCGTTACAGAGTTGCATACAATGGCATTATTCAAATCAAACACCATGTCTGTGTGTGTACAGTCTGAGGCGGGGCCGAGTTCTCAGGAAATACTCGCACTGTGACCAGGAATCGTTGCAGGTTTGAGGAAGTGTGTAAATTATAAGGAACAGCAGAGCAGTGTAGTGTGTGTGTGTGTGTGTGTCTGTGTGTGTAGAAATGATCTTTGTGAGGACATTTATAGTCTTCAAACGACTTAGACATAAGATTCTGGTCAGAATTCTAGAATAAGGGAATGTATGTCATTGTCAGTGAGAGTCCTGACGACACTGTTGAGAAAGTGATGCATGACATGACGCAGTGTTAGTCTGTAGAGGGCTGGATAAAAGCAAATGTCAGGCCATGTGGATTAATGATGGAAGTCTGTCTCTCTCTCTCCCCTAAATATTGGCCCTTGCTCCCCAGAGGCTAATTCGTTACCAGACGATAAGACCGATGGGTTTTGGAATTGGGGTCAGCTGAACTGTAGACTCCTTACTGACCTTATGTTTGAATATGAGCGTATATGGTTAAAGTGTATATGGTCAGTCATCATCTACCGCTTTATCCTCCACCAGAGGATCGCGGGGGGTGCTGTGCTACATCGGGCGACATTGCAGGGCCACACACATAGAGACAAACAACCATTCACTCTCACAATCACACTGATGGTGAATTTAGGATGTCCAATTTACCTAATCCCCACATTGCATGTTTTTGGACTGTGGGAGGAAGCCGGAGAACCCGGAGAAAACCCACAGACACACACCGCCGTGTGGCCCAAGTGTATATTCCTTGGTTCCACCCAAGTGTAGATTCCTCCCTCACAATCTACAGATATTATTCCTGACCAAAGGGGAGGGACACAATCTAAGAGGGAACATGATGTTCAGGCAGAGAAGGGTAAGAACTACATTAAAATCCTTCACCGTATCGGTCACGGGTGTCAGACAGTGGAATAATCTGGATGAGGAGATGAAAACATCAGCAAAACGGAGTGTATTTAAAAAGAAGTATGTAGAGATGACTATTAATCGATACAGAATGACCCAGGAGGAAAGTATGAGGAAGGTCAGAGACAGAACTCTGTAGACACCCTGTGGAGACGGCAGTGGAAGCAAATGTAACCAAACAACACCATCCAAGTTAATAGTTATCCTGATGAATTGACCTCTATTGATTGGATCATTTTGTGACTTTTGTGACGTGAACATGCCAGACAACAAGTCGAGACTGTCACTCACGACGGAATATTATGGACACATGTACAGACATACATGGAGTCTGATTGACTGCATCTCTGAGTGCTACCTGATGCTGAAACATGTTTTTATCAAAATATCATAAGAAAAAGAAAAATGATCTATTGTACGATGAATCTATGTATTCTGTGGGTAATGGGGGCGGGACTAGATAAGCTTTTGCTTCTCCCGCTTTCCCTTTCGGTTATTTGTATTGTGTGAACTACACTAAGATGATGTGTGATGATGAGTGATCTAACTGACATGACCGAAATGAACATATAAATAAATAAATAAATATAAAGCTATAAGTGTATATGGTCAAAGCGTATATGGTTAAAGTGTATATGGTCAAAGTGTATATGGTCAAAGCGTGTATGGTCAAAGTGTATATGGTCAAAGCTTATATGGTTAAAGCGTATATGGTCAAAGCGTATATGGTCAAAGTGTATCTGGTTAAAGTGTATCTGGTTAAAGTGTATATGGTCAAAGCGTATATGGTTAAAGTGTATATGGTCAAAGTGTATATGGTTAAAGCGTATATGGTCAAAGCGTATATGGTCAAAGCGTATATGGTCAAAGTGTATACGGTCAAAGTGTATATGGTCAAAGCGTATATGGTCAAAGCGTATATGGTCAAAGCGTGTATGGTCAAAGCGTATATGGTCAAAGTGTATATGGTCAAAGTGTATATGGTCAAAGCGTATATGGTCAAAGCGTATATGGTCAAAGCGTATATGGTTAAAGTGTATATGGTCAAAGCGTATATGGTCAAAGCGTATATGGTTAAAGCGTATATGGTCAAAGCGTATATGGTTAAAGTGTATATGGTTAAAGCGTATATGGTCAAAGTGTATATGGTTAAAGCGTATATGGTCAAAGCGTATATGGTTAAAGTGTATATGGTCAAAGCGTATATGGTCAAAGGGTATATGGTTAAACTGTATATGGTCAAACCGTATATGGTCAAAGGGTATATGGTTAAAGCGTATATGGTCAAAGTGTATATGGTTAAAGTGTATATGGTTAAAGTGTATATGGTCAAAGCGTATATGGTTAAAGTGTATATGGTCAAAGTGTATATGGTCAAAGCGTATATGGTCAAAGGGTATATGGTTAAAGCGTATATGGTCAAAGTGTATATGGTTAAAGTGTATATGGTCAAAGCGTATATGGTTAAAGTGTATATGGTCAAAGTGTATATGGTTAAAGTGTATATGGTCAAAGCGTATATGGTTAAAGTGTATATGGTCAAAGTGTATATGGTTAAAGTGCTTATGGTTAAAGTGTATATGGTCAAAGCGTATATGGTTAAAGTGTATATGGTCAAAGTGTATATGGTTAAAGTGCTTATGGTCAAAGCATATCTGCTTTTTTTATCTGCTTGCCAAGCAACGTAATTTCATTGCCAGTTTGCACTGCTGTGTTCTCTGTGCAATGACAATAAAAGGAAGTCTAAGTCTAAGTCTAAGTCTATATATGGTTAAAGTGTATATGGTCAAACCGTATATGGTCAAAGCATATATGGTTAAAGCGTATATGGTTAAAGCGTATATTGTAAAAGCTTATATAGTTAAAGCGTATATGGTTAAAGCGCATATGGTTAAAGCGTGTATGGTTAAAGCTTATATGGTTAAATTGTATATGGTTGGAGCGTATATGGTTAAAGCATATATATTTAAAGCATGTATATAGTTAAAGCGTGTATGGTAAAGCTTATATGCTTAAATTGTATATGGTTAAAGCGTATATAGTTAAAGCGCGTATGGTTAAAGCTTATATGGTTAAAGCCTATACGGTCAAAGCGTATATGGTTAAAGGGTATATGGTTAAAGGCGTATATGGTCAAAGCGTATATTGTTAAAGCGTATATGGTTAAAGCGTATATGGTTAAAGTGTATATGGTCAAAGTGTATATGGTCAAAGTGTATATGGTCAAAGCGTGTATGGTCAAAGCGTATATGGTCAAAGCGTATATGGTCAAAGCGTATATGGTCAAAGGGTATATGGTTAAAGCGTATATGGTCAAAGTGTATATGGTTAAAGTGTATATGGTCAAAGCGTATATTGTTAAAGCGTATATGGTTAAAGCGTATATGGTTAAAGAGCAATGCATATATTGTTAAAACGTATATGGTTAAAGAGCGTATGGTTAAAGCGTATATGGTCAAAGCGTATATGGTCAAAGCGTATATTGTTAAAGCGTATATGGTTAAAGAGCGTATGGTTAAAGCGTATATGGTCAAAGCGTATATGGTCAAAGCATATATTGTTAAAGCGTATATGGTCAAAGTGTATATGGTTAAAGTGTATATGGTCAAAGCGTATATGGTCAAAGTGTATATGGTTAAAGTGTATATGGTCAAAGCGTATATGGTTAAAGTGTATATGGTCAAAGTGTATATGGTTAAAGTGCTTATGGTCAAAGCATATCTGCTTTTTTTATCTGCTTGCCAAGCAACGTAATTTCGTTGCCAGTTTTCACTGCTGTGTTCTCTGTGCAATGACAATAAAAGGAAGTCTAAGTCTAAGTCTATATATGGTTAAAGTGTATATGGTCAAACCGTATATGGTCAAAGGGTATATGGTTAAAGTGTATATGGTCAAACCGTATATGGTCAAAGGGTATATGGTTAAAGCGTATATGGTCAAACCGTATATGGTCAAAGGGTATATGGTCAAAGTGTATATGGTTAAAGTGCTTATGGTCAAAGCATATCTGCTTTTTTTATCTGCTTGCCAAGCAACGTAATTTCATTGCCAGTTTGCACTGCTGTGTTCTCTGTGCAATGACAGTAAAAGGAAGTCTAAGTCTAAGTCTAAGTCTATATATGGTTAAAGTGTATATGGTCAAACCGTATATGGTCAAAGCATATATGGTTAAAGCGTATATGGTCAAACTGTATATGGTCAAAGGGTATATGTTTAAAGCGTATATGGTCAAACCGTATATGGTCAAACGGTATATGGTTAAAGTGTATATGGTCAAAGCGTATATGGTCAAACCGTATATGGTCAAAGCGTATATGGTTAAAGTGTATATGGTCAAAGCGTATATGGTTAAAGCGTATATGGTTAAAGCTTATATGGTTAAATTGTATATGGTTGGAGCGTATATGGTTAAAGCGTATATACTTAAAGCGTGTATATAGTTAAAGCGTGTATGGTAAAGCTTATATGCTTAAATTGTATATGGTTAAAGCGTATATAGTTAAAGCGCGTATGGTTAAAGCTTATATGGTTAAAGCCTATACGGTCAAAGCGTATATGGTTAAAGGGTATATGGTTAAAGGCGTATATGGTCAAAGCGTATATTGTTAAAGCGTATATGGTTAAAGAGCGTATGGTTAAAGCGTATATGGTCAAAGCGTATATTGTTGAAGCGTATATGGTTAAAGAGTGTATGGTTAAAGCGTATATGGTCAACGCGTATATTGTTAAAGCGTATATTGTTAAAGAGTGTATGGTTAAAGCGTATATGGTCAACGCATATATTGTTAAAGTGTATATAGTTAAAGCGTGTATGGTAAAGCTTATATGGTTATATTGTATATGGTTAAAGCGTATATAGTTAAAGCGCGTATGGTTAAAGCTTATATGGATAAAGCCTATATGGTCAAAGCGTATATGGTTAAAGGGTATATGGTTAAAGTGTAAAGTTAAAGCGTGTATGGTTAAAGCTTATATGGCTAAATCGTGTATAGTTAAAGCTTATATGGTAAAGTGTATATAGTTAAAGTGTATATTTTACAGCGTATATGGTCAAAGCGTTTATTGTTAAAGCGCATATGGTTAAAGAGCGAATAGTTAAAGCGTGTATGGTTTAAGCTTATATGGTTAAATCGTATATAGTTAAAGCTTATATGGTTAAAGTGTATATAGTTAAAGTGTATATTTTACAGCGTATATGGTTAAAGCATATATGGTCAAAGCATGTATGGTTAAAGCGTATATGGTTAAATCACAAATGGTTAAAGCGTATATGGTTAAAGCGTATATGGTTAAAACGTGTATGGTTAAAGCGTATATGGTTAAAGTTTATATGGTTAAAGTGTATATGGTTAAAGCGTATATAGTTGAAGCGTGTATGGTTAAAGCGCATATGGTTAAAGGTGTATATGTTGAAGTGTATACAGTTAAAGCGTGTATGGTTAAAGCATATATGGTTAAAGCATATATGGTTAAAGCGTATATGGTTAAAGCGTATATGGTCAAGCGTATATTGTTAAAGCGTATATGGTTAAAGCGTATATGGTTAAAGAGCGTATGGTTAAAGCGTATATGGTCAAAACGTTTATTGTTAAAGCGTATATGGTTAAAGAGCGTATGGTTAAAGCGTATATGGTCAAAGCATATATTGTTAAAGCGTATATGGTTAAAGCGTATATGGTTAAAGCATAAATGGTTAAAGCGCATATGGTTAAAGCTTATATGGTCAAAGCGTATATGGTTAAAGTGTATATGGTCAAAGCGTATATGGTTAAAGCGTATATTGTAAAAGCGTATATAGTTAAAGCGTATATGGTTAAAGCGCATATGGTAAAAGCGTGTATTGTTAAAGCTTATATGGTTAAATTGTATATGGTTGGAGCGTATATGGTTAAAGCGTATATAGTTGAAGCGTGTATATTACGCTTATATGCTTAAATTGTATATGGTTAAAGCGTATATAGTTAAAGCGCGTATGGTTAAAGCTTATATGGTTAAAGGCTATATGGTCAAAGCGTATATGGTTAAAGGGTATATGGTTAAAGGCGTATATGGTCAAAGCGTATATTGTTAAAGCGTATATGGTTAAAGGGTTAATGGTTAAAGGCGTATATGGTCAAAGCGTATATTGTTAAAGAGTATATGGTTAAAGAGTGTATGGTTAAAGCGTATATGGTCAACGCGTATATTGTTAAAGCGTATATGGTTAAAGAGAGTATGGTTAAAACGTATATGGTCAAAGCATATATTGTTAAAGCGTATATGGTTAAAGAGTGTATGGTTAAAGCGTATATGGTCAACGCGTATATTGTTAAAGCGTATATGGTTAAAGAGAGTATGGTTAAAACGTATATGGTCAAAGCATATATTGTTAAAGCGTATATGGTTAAAGAGTGTATGGTTAAAGCGTATATGGTCAAAGCGTATATGGTTAAAGAGCGTATGGTTAAAGCGTATATGGTCAAAGCGTATATGGTCAAAACGTATATTGTTAAAGCGTATATGGTTAAAGCGTATATGGTTAAAGTGTATATGGTCAAAGCGTATATGGTTAAAGCGTATATGGTTAAAGAGAGTATGGTTAAAACGTATATGGTCAAAGCATATATTGTTAAAGCGTATATGGTTAAAGAGTGTATGGTTAAAGCGTATATGGTCAAAGCGTATATTGTTAAAGCGTATATGGTTAAAGAGCGCATGGTTAAAGCGTATATGGTCAAAGCGTATATGGTCAAAACGTATATTGTTAAAGCGTATATGGTTAAAGCGTATATGGTTAAAGTGTATATGGTCAAAGCGTATATGGTTAAAGCGTATATGGTTAAAGAGAGTATGGTTAAAACGTATATGGTCAAAGCATATATTGTTAAAGCGTATATGGTTAAAGAGTGTATGGTTAAAGCGTATATGGTCAAAGCGTATATTGTTAAAGCGTATATGGTTAAAGCGTATATGGTTAAAGAGCGTATGGTTAAAGCGTATATGGTCAAAGCGTATATGGTCAAAGCGTATATTGTTAAAGCGTATATGGTTAAAGAGCGTATGGTTAAAGCGTATATGGTTAAAGCGTATATCGTTAAAGAGTGTATGGTTAAAGCGTATATTGTTAAAGCGTATATGGTTAAAGCGTATATGGTTAAAGAGTGTATGGTTAAAGCGTATATGGTCAACGTGTATATTGTTAAAGCGTATATGGTTAAAGCGTATATGGTTAAAGTGTATATGGTCAAAGCGTATGTGGTCAAAGCATATATTGTTAAAGCGTATATGGTTAAAGAGTGTATGGTTAAAGCGTATATGGTCAAAGCGTATATGGTTAAAGCGTATATGGTTAAAGAGTGTATGGTTAAAGTGTATATGGTCAAAGCGTATATGGTTAAAGCGTATATGGTTAAAGAGTATGGTTAAAGTGTGTATGGTTACTGAATGGTTTATGTCTCTGTGATACTTTGTGATATGTAAGCATGTTGTTTCATAAACATTCCTCACTATGACCACATAGCACATCTTGGTATTCTTTTGTCAACAAAGAACAGAGGAACATGAACCACACTTTAGGACAAACTTCGTAACAAAGGGCAGAGGAACATGAACCACACTTTAGGACAAACTTTTAACAAAGGGCCGAGGAACATGAACCACACTTTAGGACAAACTTTGTAACAAAGGACAGAGGAACATGAACCACACTTTAGGACAAACTTTTAACAAAGGGCCGAGGAACATGAACCACACTTTAGGACAAACTTTGTAACAAAGGGCAGAGGAACATGAACCACACTTTAGGACAAACTTTTAACAAAGGGCCGAGGAACATGAACCACACTTTAGGACAAACTTTGTAACAAAGGACAGAGGAACATGAACCACACTTTAGGACAAACTTTGTAACAAATGGCCGAGGAACATGGACCACACTTTAGGACAAACTTTGTAACAAAGGGCCGAGGAACATGAACCACACTTTAGGACAAACTTTGTAACAAAGGGCAGAGGAACATAAACCACACTTTAGGACAAACTTTGTAACAAATGGCCGAGGAACATGAACCACACTTTAGGACAAACTTTGTAACAAAGGGCAGAGGAACATAAACCACACTTTAGGACAAACCTTGTAACAAATGGCCGAGGAACATGAACCACACTTTAGGACAAACTTTGTAACAAAGGGCAGAGGAACATAAACCACACTTTAGGACAAACTTTGTAACAAAGGGCAGAGGAACATGAACTGCACTTTAGGACAACTTTGTAACAAAGGGCAGAGGAACATGAACCACACTTTAGGAGAAACTTTGTAACAAAGGGCAGAGGAACATGAACCACACTTTAGGACAAACTTTGTAACAAAGGGCCAAGGAACATGCACCACACTTTAGGACAAACTTTGTAACAAAGGACAGAGGAACATGAACCACACTTTAGGACAAACTTTGTAACAAATGGCCGAGGAACATGCACCACACTTTAGGACAAACTTTGTAACAAAGGGCCGAGGAACATGAACCACACTTTAGGACAAACTTTGTAACAAAGGACAGAGGAACATAAACCACACTTTAGGACAAACTTTGTAACAAATGGCCGAGGAACATGAACCACACTTTAGGACAAACTTTGTAACAAAGGGCCGAGGAACATGAACCACACTTTAGGACAAACTTTGTAACAAAGGGAAGAGGAACATGAACCACACTTTAGGACAAACTTTTAACAAAGGGCCGAGGAACATGAACCACACTTTAGGACAAACTTTGTAACAAAGGACAGAGGAACATGAACCACACTTTAGGACAAACTTTGTAACAAAGAATGGAGGAACATGAACCACACTTTAGGACAAACTTTGTAACAAAGGGCAGAGGAACATGAACCACACTTTAGGACAAACTTTTAACAAAGGGCCGAGGAACATGAACCACACTTTAGGACAAACTTTGTAACAAAGGACAGAGGAACATGAACCACACTTTAGGACAAACTTTTAACAAAGGGCCGAGGAACATGAACCACACTTTAGGACAAACTTTGTAACAAAGGGCAGAGGAACATGAACCACACTTTAGGACAAACTTTTAACAAAGGGCCGAGGAACATGAACCACACTTTAGGACAAACTTTTAACAAAGGGCCGAGGAACATGAACCACACTTTAGGACAAACTTTGTAACAAAGGACAGAGGAACATGAACCACACTTTAGGACAAACTTTTAACAAAGGGCCGAGGAACATGAACCACACTTTAGGACAAACTTTGTAACAAATGGCCGAGGAACATGGACCACACTTTAGGACAAACTTTGTAACAAAGGGCTGAGGAACATGAACCACACTTTAGGACAAACTTTGTAACAAAGGGCAGAGGAACATAAACCACACTTTAGGACAAACTTTGTAACAAATGGCCGAGGAACATGAACCACACTTTAGGACAAACTTTGTAACAAAGGGCAGAGGAACATAAACCACACTTTAGGACAAACTTTGTAACAAATGGCCGAGGAACATGAACCACACTTTAGGACAAACTTTGTAACAAAGGGCAGAGGAACATAAACCACACTTTAGGACAAACTTTGTAACAAAGGGCAGAGGAACATGAACTGCACTTTAGGACAACTTTGTAACAAAGGGCAGAGGAACATGAACCACACTTTAGGAGAAACTTTGTAACAAAGGGCAGAGGAACATGAACCACACTTTAGGACAAACTTTGTAACAAAGGGCCAAGGAACATGCACCACACTTTAGGACAAACTTTGTAACAAAGGACAGAGGAACATGAACCACACTTTAGGACAAACTTTTAACAAAGGGCCGAGGAACATGAACCACACTTTAGGACAAACTTTGTAACAAAGGGCAGAGGAACATGAACCACACTTTAGGACAAACTTTTAACAAAGGGCCGAGGAACATGAACCACACTTTAGGACAAACTTTGTAACAAAGGACAGAGGAACATGAACCACACTTTAGGACAAACTTTGTAACAAATGGCCGAGGAACATGGACCACACTTTAGGACAAACTTTGTAACAAAGGGCAGAGGAACATAAACCACACTTTAGGACAAACCTTGTAACAAATGGCCGAGGAACATGAACCACACTTTAGGACAAACTTTGTAACAAAGGGCAGAGGAACATAAACCACACTTTAGGACAAACTTTGTAACAAAGGGCAGAGGAACATGAACTGCACTTTAGGACAACTTTGTAACAAAGGGCAGAGGAACATGAACCACACTTTAGGAGAAACTTTGTAACAAAGGGCAGAGGAACATGAACCACACTTTAGGACAAACTTTGTAACAAAGGGCCAAGGAACATGCACCACACTTTAGGACAAACTTTGTAACAAAGGACAGAGGAACATGAACCACACTTTAGGACAAACTTTGTAACAAATGGCCGAGGAACATGCACCACACTTTAGGACAAACTTTGTAACAAAGGGCCGAGGAACATGAACCACACTTTAGGACAAACTTTGTAACAAAGGACAGAGGAACATAAACCACACTTTAGGACAAACTTTGTAACAAATGGCCGAGGAACATGAACCACACTTTAGGACAAACTTTGTAACAAAGGGCCGAGGAACATGAACCACACTTTAGGACAAACTTTGTAACAAAGGGAAGAGGAACATGAACCACACTTTAGGACAAACTTTTAACAAAGGGCCGAGGAACATGAACCACACTTTAGGACAAACTTTGTAACAAAGGACAGAGGAACATGAACCACACTTTAGGACAAACTTTGTAACAAAGAATGGAGGAACATGAACCACACTTTAGGACAAACTTTGTAACAAAGGGCAGAGGAACATGAACCACACTTTAGGACAAACTTTTAACAAAGGGCCGAGGAACATGAACCACACTTTAGGACAAACTTTGTAACAAAGGACAGAGGAACATGAACCACACTTTAGGACAAACTTTTAACAAAGGGCCGAGGAACATGAACCACACTTTAGGACAAACTTTGTAACAAAGGGCAGAGGAACATGAACCACACTTTAGGACAAACTTTTAACAAAGGGCCGAGGAACATGAACCACACTTTAGGACAAACTTTGTAACAAAGGACAGAGGAACATGAACCACACTTTAGGACAAACTTTGTAACAAATGGCCGAGGAACATGGACCACACTTTAGGACAAACTTTGTAACAAAGGGCTGAGGAACATGAACCACACTTTAGGACAAACTTTGTAACAAAGGGCAGAGGAACATAAACCACACTTTAGGACAAACTTTGTAACAAATGGCCGAGGAACATGAACCACACTTTAGGACAAACTTTGTAACAAAGGGCAGAGGAACATAAACCACACTTTAGGACAAACTTTGTAACAAATGGCCGAGGAACATGAACCACACTTTAGGACAAACTTTGTAACAAAGGGCAGAGGAACATAAACCACACTTTAGGACAAACTTTGTAACAAAGGGCAGAGGAACATGAACTGCACTTTAGGACAACTTTGTAACAAAGGGCAGAGGAACATGAACCACACTTTAGGAGAAACTTTGTAACAAAGGGCAGAGGAACATGAACCACACTTTAGGACAAACTTTGTAACAAAGGGCCAAGGAACATGCACCACACTTTAGGACAAACTTTGTAACAAAGGACAGAGGAACATGAACCACACTTTAGGACAAACTTTGTAACAAATGGCCGAGGAACATGCACCACACTTTAGGACAAACTTTGTAACAAAGGGCCGAGGAACATGAACCACACTTTAGGACAAACTTTGTAACAAAGGACAGAGGAACATAAACCACACTTTAGGACAAACTTTGTAACAAATGGCCGAGGAACATGAACCACACTTTAGGACAAACTTTGTAACAAAGGGCCGAGGAACATGAACCACACTTTAGGACAAACTTTGTAACAAAGGGAAGAGGAACATGAACCACACTTTAGGACAAACTTTTAACAAAGGGCCGAGGAACATGAACCACACTTTAGGACAAACTTTGTAACAAAGGACAGAGGAACATGAACCACACTTTAGGACAAACTTTGTAACAAAGAATGGAGGAACATGAACCACACTTTAGGACAAACTTTGTAACAAAGGGCAGAGGAACATGAACTGCACTTTAGGACAAACTTTGTAACAAAGGGCAGAGGAACATGAACCACACTTTAGGACAAACTTTGTAACAAAGGGCAGAGGAACATGAACCACACTTTAGGACAAACTTTGTAACAAAGGACAGAGGAACATGAACCACACTTTAGGACAAACTTTGTAACAAATGGCCGAGGAACATGAACCACACTTTAGGACAACCTTTGTAACAAAGGGCAGAGGAACATAAACCACGCTTTAGGACAAACTTTGTAACAAAGGGCAGAGGAACATGAACCACACTTTAGGACAAACTTTGTAACAAAGGCCAGAGGAACATGAACCACACTTTAGGACAAACTTTGTAACAAATGGCCGAGGAACATGCACCACACTTTAGGACAAACTTTGTAACAAAGGGCCGAGGAACATGAACCACACTTTAGGACAAACTTTGTAACAAAGGGCAGAGGAACATAAACCACACTTTAGGACAAACTTTGTAACAAATGGCCGAGGAACATGAACCACACTTTAGGACAAACTTTGTAACAAAGGGCAGAGGAACATAAACCACACTTTAGGACAAACTTTGTAACAAAGGGCAGAGGAACATGAACTGCACTTTAGGACAACTTTGTAACAAAGGGCAGAGGAACATGAACCACACTTTAGGACAAACTTTGTAACAAAGGGCCGAGGAACATGAACCACACTTTAGGACAAACTTTGTAACAAAGGGCAGAGGAAAATAAACCACACTTTAGGACAAACTTTGTAACAAAGGGCCGAGGAACACGAACCACACTTTAGGACAAACTTTGAAACAAAGGGCAGAGGAACATGAACCACACTTTAGGACAAACTTTGAAACAAAGGGACGAGGAACATGAACCACACTTTAGGACAAACTTTGAAACAAAGGGCAGAGGAACATAAACCACACTTTAGGACAAACTTTGTAACAAAGGGCAGAGGAACATGAACCACACTTTAGGACAACCTTTGTAACAAAGGGCAGAGGAACATAAACCACACTTTAGGACAAACTTTGTAACAAATGGCCGAGGAACATGAACCACACTTTAGGACAAACTTTGTAACAAAGGACAGAGGAACATGAACCACACTTTAGGACAAACTTTGTAACAAAGGGCAGAGGAACATGAACCACACTTTAGGACAAACTTTGTAACAAAGGACAGAGGAACATAAACCACACTTTAGGACAAACTTTGTAACAAAGGGCCGAGGAACATGAACCACACTTTAGGACAAACTTTGTAACAAAGGGCCGAGGAACATGAACCACACTTTAGGACAAACTTTGTAACAAAGGGCCGAGGAACATGAACCACACTTTAGGACAAACTTTGTAACAAAGGACAGAGGAACATAAACCACACTTTAGGACAAACTTTGTAACAAAGGGCCGAGGAACATGAACCACACTTTAGGACAAACTTTGTAACAAAGGGCCGAGGAACATGAACCACACTTTAGGACAAACTTTGTAACAAAGGGCCAAGGAACATGCACCACACTTTAGGACAAACTTTGTAACAAAGGACAGAGGAACATGAACCACACTTTAGGACAAACTTTGTAACAAATGGCCGAGGAACATGCACCACACTTTAGGACAAACTTTGTAACAAAGGGCCGAGGAACATGAACCACACTTTAGGACAAACTTTGTAACAAAGGACAGAGGAACATAAACCACACTTTAGGACAAACTTTGTAACAAATGGCCGAGGAACATGAACCACACTTTAGGACAAACTTTGTAACAAAGGGCCGAGGAACATGAACCACACTTTAGGACAAACTTTGTAACAAAGGGAAGAGGAACATGAACCACACTTTAGGACAAACTTTGTAACAAAGGGCCGAGGAACATGAACCACACTTTAGGACAAACTTTGTAACAAAGGGCCAAGGAACATGCACCACACTTTAGGACAAACTTTGTAACAAAGGACAGAGGAACATGAACCACACTTTAGGACAAACTTTGTAACAAATGGCCGAGGAACATGCACCACACTTTAGGACAAACTTTGTAACAAAGGGCCGAGGAACATGAACCACACTTTAGGACAAACTTTGTAACAAAGGACAGAGGAACATAAACCACACTTTAGGACAAACTTTGTAACAAATGGCCGAGGAACATGAACCACACTTTAGGACAAACTTTGTAACAAAGGGCCGAGGAACATGAACCACACTTTAGGACAAACTTTGTAACAAAGGGAAGAGGAACATGAACCACACTTTAGGACAAACTTTTAACAAAGGGCCGAGGAACATGAACCACACTTTAGGACAAACTTTGTAACAAAGGACAGAGGAACATGAACCACACTTTAGGACAAACTTTGTAACAAAGAATGGAGGAACATGAACCACACTTTAGGACAAACTTTGTAACAAAGGGCAGAGGAACATGAACTGCACTTTAGGACAAACTTTGTAACAAAGGGCAGAGGAACATGAACCACACTTTAGGACAAACTTTGTAACAAAGGGCAGAGGAACATGAACCACACTTTAGGACAAACTTTGTAACAAAGGACAGAGGAACATGAACCACACTTTAGGACAAACTTTGTAACAAATGGCCGAGGAACATGAACCACACTTAAGGACAACCTTTGTAACAAAGGGCAGAGGAACATAAACCACGCTTTAGGACAAACTTTGTAACAAAGGGCAGAAGAACATGAACCACACTTTAGGACAAACTTTGTAACAAAGGCCAGAGGAACATGAACCACACTTTAGGACAAACTTTGTAACAAATGGCCGAGGAACATGCACCACACTTTAGGACAAACTTTGTAACAAAGGGCCGAGGAACATGAACCACACTTTAGGACAAACTTTGTAACAAAGGGCAGAGGAACATAAACCACACTTTAGGACAAACTTTGTAACAAATGGCCGAGGAACATGAACCACACTTTAGGACAAACTTTGTAACAAAGGGCAGAGGAACATAAACCACACTTTAGGACAAACTTTGTAACAAAGGGCAGAGGAACATGAACTGCACTTTAGGACAACTTTGTAACAAAGGGCAGAGGAACATGAACCACACTTTAGGACAAACTTTGTAACAAAGGGCCGAGGAACATGAACCACACTTTAGGACAAACTTTGTAACAAATGGCCGAGGAACATGAACCACACTTTAGGACAACCTTTGTAACAAAGGGCAGAGGAACATAAACCACGCTTTAGGACAAACTTTGTAACAAAGGGCAGAAGAACATGAACCACACTTTAGGACAAACTTTGTAACAAAGGCCAGAGGAACATGAACCACACTTTAGGACAAACTTTGTAACAAATGGCCGAGGAACATGCACCACACTTTAGGACAAACTTTGTAACAAAGGGCCGAGGAACATGAACCACACTTTAGGACAAACTTTGTAACAAAGGGCAGAGGAACATAAACCACACTTTAGGACAAACTTTGTAACAAATGGCCGAGGAACATGAACCACACTTTAGGACAAACTTTGTAACAAAGGGCAGAGGAACATAAACCACACTTTAGGACAAACTTTGTAACAAAGGGCAGAGGAACATGAACTGCACTTTAGGACAACTTTGTAACAAAGGGCAGAGGAACATGAACCACACTTTAGGACAAACTTTGTAACAAAGGGCCGAGGAACATGAACCACACTTTAGGACAAACTTTGTAACAAAGGGCAGAGGAAAATAAACCACACTTTAGGACAAACTTTGTAACAAAGGGCCGAGGAACACGAACCACACTTTAGGACAAACTTTGAAACAAAGGGCAGAGGAACATGAACCACACTTTAGGACAAACTTTGAAACAAAGGGACGAGGAACATGAACCACACTTTAGGACAAACTTTGAAACAAAGGGCAGAGGAACATAAACCACACTTTAGGACAAACTTTGTAACAAAGGGCAGAGGAACATGAACCACACTTTAGGACAACCTTTGTAACAAAGGGCAGAGGAACATAAACCACACTTTAGGACAAACTTTGTAACAAATGGCCGAGGAACATGAACCACACTTTAGGACAAACTTTGTAACAAAGGACAGAGGAACATGAACCACACTTTAGGACAAACTTTGTAACAAAGGGCAGAGGAACATGAACCACACTTTAGGACAAACTTTGTAACAAAGGACAGAGGAACATAAACCACACTTTAGGACAAACTTTGTAACAAAGGGCCGAGGAACATGAACCACACTTTAGGACAAACTTTGTAACAAAGGGCCGAGGAACATGAACCACACTTTAGGACAAACTTTGTAACAAAGGGCCGAGGAACATGAACCACACTTTAGGACAAACTTTGTAACAAAGGACAGAGGAACATAAACCACACTTTAGGACAAACTTTGTAACAAAGGGCCGAGGAACATGAACCACACTTTAGGACAAACTTTGTAACAAAGGGCCGAGGAACATGAACCACACTTTAGGACAAACTTTGTAACAAAGGGCCAAGGAACATGCACCACACTTTAGGACAAACTTTGTAACAAAGGACAGAGGAACATGAACCACACTTTAGGACAAACTTTGTAACAAATGGCCGAGGAACATGCACCACACTTTAGGACAAACTTTGTAACAAAGGGCCGAGGAACATGAACCACACTTTAGGACAAACTTTGTAACAAAGGACAGAGGAACATAAACCACACTTTAGGACAAACTTTGTAACAAATGGCCGAGGAACATGAACCACACTTTAGGACAAACTTTGTAACAAAGGGCCGAGGAACATGAACCACACTTTAGGACAAACTTTGTAACAAAGGGAAGAGGAACATGAACCACACTTTAGGACAAACTTTGTAACAAAGGGCCGAGGAACATGAACCACACTTTAGGACAAACTTTGTAACAAAGGGCCAAGGAACATGCACCACACTTTAGGACAAACTTTGTAACAAAGGACAGAGGAACATGAACCACACTTTAGGACAAACTTTGTAACAAATGGCCGAGGAACATGCACCACACTTTAGGACAAACTTTGTAACAAAGGGCCGAGGAACATGAACCACACTTTAGGACAAACTTTGTAACAAAGGACAGAGGAACATAAACCACACTTTAGGACAAACTTTGTAACAAATGGCCGAGGAACATGAACCACACTTTAGGACAAACTTTGTAACAAAGGGCCGAGGAACATGAACCACACTTTAGGACAAACTTTGTAACAAAGGGAAGAGGAACATGAACCACACTTTAGGACAAACTTTTAACAAAGGGCCGAGGAACATGAACCACACTTTAGGACAAACTTTGTAACAAAGGACAGAGGAACATGAACCACACTTTAGGACAAACTTTGTAACAAAGAATGGAGGAACATGAACCACACTTTAGGACAAACTTTGTAACAAAGGGCAGAGGAACATGAACTGCACTTTAGGACAAACTTTGTAACAAAGGGCAGAGGAACATGAACCACACTTTAGGACAAACTTTGTAACAAAGGGCAGAGGAACATGAACCACACTTTAGGACAAACTTTGTAACAAAGGACAGAGGAACATGAACCACACTTTAGGACAAACTTTGTAACAAATGGCCGAGGAACATGAACCACACTTTAGGACAAACTTTGTAACAAAGGACAGAGGAACATAAACCACACTTTAGGACAAACTTTGTAACAAAGGGCAGAGGAACATGAACCACACTTTAGGACAAACTTTGTAACAAAGGGCAGAGGAACATAAACCACGCTTTAGGACAAACTTTGTAACAAAGGGCAGAGGAACATGAACCACACTTTAGGACAAACTTTGTAACAAAGGCCAGAGGAACATGAACCACACTTTAGGACAAACTTTGTAACAAATGGCCGAGGAACATGCACCACACTTTAGGACAAACTTTGTAACAAAGGGCCGAGGAACATGAACCACACTTTAGGACAAACTTTGTAACAAAGGGCAGAGGAACATAAACCACACTTTAGGACAAACTTTGTAACAAATGGCCGAGGAACATGAACCACACTTTAGGACAAACTTTGTAACAAAGGGCAGAGGAACATAAACCACACTTTAGGACAAACTTTGTAACAAAGGGCAGAGGAACATGAACTGCACTTTAGGACAACTTTGTAACAAAGGGCCGAGGAACATGAACCACACTTTAGGACAAACTTTGTAACAAAGGGCCGAGGAACATGAACCACACTTTAGGACAAACTTTGTAACAAAGGGCCGAGGAACATGAACCACACTTTAGGACAAACTTTGTAACAAAGGACAGAGGAACATAAACCACACTTTAGGACAAACTTTGTAACAAAGGGCCGAGGAACATGAACCACACTTTAGGACAAACTTTGTAACAAAGGGCCGAGGAACATGAACCACACTTTAGGACAAACTTTGTAACAAAGGGCCGAGGACCATGAACCACACTTTAGGACAAACTTTGTAACAAAGGACAGAGGAACATGAACCACACTTTAGGACAAACTTTGAAACAAAGGGCAGAGGAACATGAACCACACTTTAGGACAAACTTTGTAACAAAGGGCAGAGGAACATAAACCACACTTTAGGACAAACTTTTCTTGAAGTCTTGCATAAATTTTTTGCCCCCCATGGCAAAAAAAACAAATAAATAAATAAGATCTACAGCTACAATAAAAATAGCACAGGGCACTCCGAGAGGCTCATCCACTTCCCTTCACTATCATTTAACTGAGGGGAACAGCTGTGAGGTGCTGCTGCCATCCTAGCCTTGCTTGTATAGAAAGCAGAGCCTGCGGGTGAAAGAATACTATCTCTACCAGGTGCAGGCAGGGGAACGGGAGGGGGAGGCTTTACAAAGGAATATTTGGCACAAGGTGTGAGGAAACAATATCTGTGAAGGTGCAGCTTAGTGATACTCACATCAGCACAGGGGAAACGACAAGACTCTTTGAGAAAAGAGTCCTCCCTCGGACAGGATGAGCATATTCAGAGTATGCATACCAGGTCCATTCACAGTAGGGAGGAAGACAGGATGGTCGGGAGAAAAAGAGGAACGTTGGCCTCAATAAAGGAGAGGTGGCCAAAGAATGACCATAATTTCTCAAAGCAAGTGTAACTGGATGAATCACAATGGAGGACGACAGAAGTGAATCAAGGTTATTGGATTTAAGGGGATGTATAATCATGTGGAGGATACAGAGAATGTGTGTTTGCTCTCTACCCACACATTTTGTTCCTGTGTGAAGACGACATGCACAGTGTGTGTGTGTGTGGGGGGGGGGGGGGGGGGGGGGTTCACAACCACCGCCTGTCCTCACGTCACCCTCAGGACTTTGTGCCCTCCCCAAAGTGGTGAGGCCTTTTGTGTGTATTGTAAGTACCTGACAGAGAGATGCCTGTGGACTGGGATACAGATAACGTACAGTGGTCGCACCTTCAAATCCACATGGTGGTGTTTTTTGATAAGAGCGATTCCTGGCTGACCGTGTGTCAGCCCATGACTCTCTGTGTCCGTCTGCACATGTGGAGGAAACACATGAAATCCAGACTCATATACTGAGGCTCCCCCTGCATGGCCACTTCACTTTCCATGATTCTCTGTTCATCATATCTGTCTTGTCTGTGGTATGAATCCCACTGCCCTCTCTCCCTCTGCATCACTCCATCTCCATCGCTCTTTCTGTGTCTTCCTCCCCTCTTGATCCACTCCTCCACTATACTGCCCCCTCTAAATCTCATTTACTCCATTGAAAGTAGTGGGAGGGAAAAAGAGAGAGAGAGAGAGAGAGAGAGGAGAACAAAATGACCTTCTCTTCCCCGAAGCAAGAACATCTTCTTATTGTGGAGGTCATCATCTCAGTGCAGCCCCACACTCAGAACACTACTCTGCTTGTTTTAATGATGCACAGAGCAGAGGGAGAGGGAGGGAAATAGACACTAACGTAGAAGGAGAAGGGGGGAGTGGATGGAGATGGGAGGATTGGGCTATTTTTTTCTCCTGACTCTCTTCACCCCCACCTCCTCTCTTACCTTCCCTCCCCCTCACCCAAGCAGAAAGTGCACCTCTCCTTCCACATCCATCTTGAAAGATTCTTCTAAGCTGTCTAACCTCTGAGCAATATTATATATTATTGCTCGCTTCAACCCACACTGAAACCTGGGTTGCTATGCTACAATAATATGACCTCTCTTCTCTCTCCTCCACTACATTTCACATTTCCTTTCCTCATTGCTTCCTCTGGTTTCTGCAGGGAGGCAGGGGAAGGGGTCAATACCCCCCCCCCCCCCCCCCCCCCCATACACACACACACACACACAATCAGCAGGCCTCTCTGTCTCTTTAATGACCTTCTCAGGCTCAGAGCCACTGTTTGATTTGACCCTGATGACCGCATGGGGTCACGACCCCATTACACACCACAACAAATTATCTTTGACCCGTTTGGAAACAGATAGATAGATAGATAGATAGATAGATAGATAGATAGATAGATAGATAGATAGATAGATAGATCTTTAAATGGAAATACTCATATAAAATACTATAGATTTGTTCTTTCCTACTTGACTCAGTATATGTGCACTGCTGCCTACCTTCTGTCAATGGCTTCTTCTTCTTCCAATAAGATAAGAAGAAAACAATAGAGATATACAGCAGATATAGATAGACATGAGCTGCTATGAACTGCAGGTCCAAAAACTCTCAACCCAAAATCTGAAAGGCACAGCCAAAATTCCCTGTTACATCATGCATCTCCAATCCCTTCCTCCTCCTCCTCCTCCTCCTCCTCTTCCTTGCTCTCTCTCCCTTCGCCATCCTCTTCTTTCTCTCTTATCTCCGCTGGCCTCGTCTCCTGGGGGTCGTTCGTTTTTGTCATAATCACCTTGGAGATTGGGGACCGGTGCCCATGGCAGAGCTGAGCTGAGAGGAGGAGAGGAGAAAAGTGGATGAGAGACAAAGAGAGAGAAAGAGTAGAGGGGTGGGTGGGTGGATGGTGTTGAGATGAGCAGTGGAGGACAGTCTTTGCGAGGGGGGTGACGGCTTGTCTGGCTCAGTCCCGGCTAATGTGAGGGGACAGCCTTGGCTTTTCCTTAACCGCACTTTGGCCGCTGATGCCAGGCAGAGCAAGGAGAGAATAGATGGATGAAACGCTCTCCTGTTCTGCACTGCCTCGCTCCCGCCTGCACTGGCGGCTTTTGGAGGCGCGTGGGGCCCCAATGTCACACCTTGTAGGTGTTTAAGCTGCTTATTTACACCAGGAAGAGAAAGAGATGAGGCAAGAGAAGACAGGGAAGCAGAAGATGCTGCCTGAGAGGATGAGAAAGGGAGAATGGGAGAGAGTTAGAATAGGACGGGGGCGGAGGTCACAGCTGTAGGAGGTTGTAATGTGTAACTATCCTAGTTTCACTCTGAGGACAGATTACAGGGGTATTCATCATCATCATCATATGAATATTAGTAGGTGACGGTTAGAAACCACACTGATAAGAAGAAGAGGAAGATTCAGAGTCATCAGGATTGTATTTATATTCACAAATACAATCTTTTACTTTAAAGGTTAAATGTTGTCTACTCATTTTTGCTAAACTTATTTGCTCATAATTGGTGTATAGGTGTATTGGTGTATGTGTGCTGTAATTCTTAATGGTGTCTGTTTGTTTTAGTTTTGCCATTTACCTATTCATACCCATCGAAACATCATTCATACCCATTGAAACATCATTCATACCCATTGAAACATCATTCATACCCATTGATACATCATTCATAACCAATTTTACATAATTCATACCCATTTAAACATCATTCATACCCATCCAAACATCATTCATACCCATCGATACATCATTCATACCCATTTAAACATCATTCATACCCATTTAAACATAATTCATACCCATTTAAACGTCATTCATACCCATCCAAACATCATTCATACCCATCGAAACATCATTCATACCCATCGAAACATCATTCATACCCATCGAAACATCATTCATACCCATTTAAACATAATTCATACCCATTTAAACATCATTCATACCCATCCAAACATCATTCATACCCATCGATACATCATTCATACCCATTGAAACATCATTCATACCCATTTAAACATCATTCATACCCATCGATACATCATTCATACCCATTTAAACATCATTCATACCCATCGATACATCATTCATACCCATTTAAACATCATTCATACCCATTTAAACATCTTTCATACCCATCGATACATCATTCATACCCATTTAAACATCATTCATACTCATTTAAACATAATTCATACCCATTTAAACATCATTCATACCCATTTAAACATCAGTCATACCCTTTTAAACATCAGTCATACCCTTTTAAACATCATTCATACCCATTTAAACATCATTCATACCCATCTAAACGTCATTCATACCCATCCAAACATCATTCATACCCATCCAAACATCATTCATACCCATTTAAACATCATTCATACCCATTTAAACATCATTCATACCCATTTAAACATCATTCATACCCATCGATACATCATTCATACCCATCCAAACATAATTCATACCATTCACACATCATTCACACCCATTTAAACAACAGTCATACCCATTCACACATCATTCACACCCATTCACACATCATTCATACCCATCCAAACATCATTCACACCCATTTAAACAACATTCATACCTATCCAAACATCATTCACACCCATTCACACATCCTTCACACCCATTCAAACATCTTATTTCCCTGTGTTGCATTGTCAGGTATTAACAGTATTTTACATGTAAAGGCTCATCTGGGAACTGGATTTGTAAATTAGCAATTGCTGGGTCAAGGAATATCAAAAGAGCAGTGTTTTTGTGTTTAGTTTTTTTGAATATTCCTATTAGAAGTTATTTTGAAGTTGATTTGCCTTTAAATCTGTACTTGGTGTAGTATAGGAGTATATTAAGTGTTGTGTTATTCTTTTAAAGCACCACCATAACCCAACATACCATGTGTGTTTGTCCAGTCTCTCCCTCCTCAGCAGCTCCCCAGCATCACATACTGTATATGACCTCCTCATCCTCTTCCTCAGAAACATCACTCTCAGCCTCTTCTTTTGGTTAACATGTAAGGCGACGGTTGTTGTGAGAAATCTGTCACAACAGACAGTCGACAGGCTCTTTGCCATGTTTATCATGCTGTCATGCTGCGTCATCGCTGCAGTGCTATTGGATACTTTGTATCCCTTGTGTTGTGTAGGAAAAGCTGAAGCTACTAACACTCCATGAGGACCTTATGGTCAACTGCAAATAAAGCGGAAGCGAACAACACAGCTAACTACGCTCATGAGAGGTCAGATATATGCAAATAAATAAATGTTATAATTGAACTGCAGTATGTGTGTATGGAACGGTCCATCGCATCCTTGACCCAGATCTTATCCCTGACTTCCACCGTCGTGACCAGCCCTCCGCACCTTCTACGTCTGTAACAGCGTCACAGTGCCACATACAGGCCTGGCATATGTACTACAGTGTTTATAGTCATTTTGGGGGGGTTTAAGAACAAAAAAGAAAAAGATCTGTTTGTGTATGGACAAGCCACCATTGCAGTAGTTTGGCCTTGACACACACGTCTATAATAACTTCAGCTGCCAAGAGTCAAAGTATTGTCCACACACACAAAGACACAAGAGTAGGGTCTTTGTGTTCTCTCACTGTCTTAACTTGTGTTTCTCTTCTCTCTGTAACCTCCATGTTGATGCATGCTGGGTAAGTTCTCAGGCACTCCCTCCTCAGGTCGCTGACTCGCTGTTTGTCCTCGCCCTCCTTTCCTTCAACCTTCTCTTCACCCTCCAACTCCCCTTTACTTTTCTTTAGTCTTCACTCCTCGCCTGGCCAGCTATGTGGGGGTAAAGTACAGCCCCTCCATATTGGCTGTGTTTGTATTGTTGCTGCAAGTGTGTGCGTGTGTGTGTGTGTGTGTGTGTGTGTGTGTATGTGTGTGTATATGTGCATGTGTGTGTTCGTGTGTGTATCTGTGCATGTGTGTGTGTAAACGTGTGTGCGTTAATGTGTGTGTGTATGTGCGTGCGTGCGTGTGAGTGTGTGTGTGCGTGTGTATGTGTGTGTGTGTGTGTGTGTGTATGTGCATGTGTGCGCGTATGTGTGTTCGTGTGTGTATCTGTGCATGTGTGTGTGTATATGTGCATTCGTCAATGTGTGTGTGTGTGTATGTGCGTGTGAGTGTGAGTGTGCGTGTGTGTGTATATGTGCGTGCGTTAATGTGTGTGTGTGTATGTGCGTGCGTGCGTGCGTGTGAGTGTGTGTGTGCGTGTGTATGTGTGTGTGTGTGTGTGTGTGTGTATGTGTGTGTGTGTGTGTGTGTGAGAGAGAGAGACAGAGGCAGAGGAAAAGTGAGCATGATAGAGCTTACAGTAAATGGAGACATTTAGGAATGCAGTAGATAGACACAAACACACAGATCAAACAGGCTTGAACATTACAGGACTCTGGGGAGCAAAAGAAAAAGACAGAGAGAGACTCAGAGAAAGGGAGGATGTGAGTGAAGGCGAACAGAAACTCTAATCAATACAACACAGCCTGAGCCAGTGAAGGAAGCAAAGAAACTGAGAGAGATGGAGAGAGGGAAAGTGGGTCAAATAATGAGAGGAAAGGATGAGCGTTTGTGCTTAGGACACAGAGAGGGAGGACGAGATGGACAGAGCTGTGGTAGAACAAGGTCAAGAGAGAGAGGAAGGAGCTTGATTGGGGTGGTCACACCATATCCTAACCCCTGCTGACCCCACAGTCAGGAGCTCAGGATGAGGGAGGAGGAAGAGATGGAGGAGGTCTTTAGGGAGGTTTGGAAAGGAAGGTGGTTATATTGATGTGGCCAAGAGATGGGGGGGATGGGACCTGGGTGAGGGTGAGGGTGAGGGGAGCAGAGGGTCAGCAAATGGCCATCCAAGGAGGAGGTCTTTACTCTTTGTATTGTTCACATTCAATCATGGCCGTTCGTCCTCCTGCCTCATGCACTTGTTTCTCTCGTTATGCAAACCATCCTGATAAACAAAGTTTGCCTTCTTTTTTGGCAGAATTACACTTGATACACTTTTTCCATTGAGAGCCTTTTACATTAAACACCATTTAAATAGACATGATTGTGTTCAGTCTGTTCTGAGTTTCTGTTCCTTTTCTGTTTTATTTTGCAGTTTTTCCTTCTCTACCTTGTTGACTTTTATTTCCTGTCATCCCTCTTGGTTGTCTGCCCCGCCCTTATTTGTTTTTTTTGTCTGATTAGTATTTTTCTGTGTTTTTTCCCGAATGTCAATTCCCTCTTAGTTTGTTTTACTCTTTTTCTTTCAGCCCACATTTGGGTTCTCTGCACACCTTAGTTGTTTCTGTTTCTCTTACTGTTGGCCATACAGACAGACAGACAGACAGACACATGTCTGTGTGTGCTGTGTCACTGCACATGTGTTTGACAGCATTAAGGTCTGTACATACATCATATACAGAACACACACACGTCTTCTCTCACCCAGGGCTGCGAGACACACCATCTGTCAGAACTTTTTTCTTGTGTGGTGTCCAACAACTGTGTGATATTTGAAGTGGGTGTGGTTAATGTGGAAATGTTATCATTCATAATTCATCAATCATATAAGGATTTTCCAGGAGTTCATCACCTGAGATTCTTGTGAGTAGATACAGACCTTTAACGTAATGGAAGTATTTGGCGAGCTGAGTAGATACTATGCGTGACATCGTCAAACTGATTGGTCAGAGTGTCATCACAGGAAGAGACGTCCGACACAAGGATCCAGCCGAACAGATCAGTTAAAAAAAAACAATCCTAAAAACGTTGGTTAAACGCCAACAACTACCAGGGAAATGTTTAAAATCTCAATATTGAACAGAGGAGTCTAGTGTATTTAGTGACAGCACTGCTGATCACGACCGGCATCACAAACCCTGCTGCTGTATTTCAGTCCAGTGACTGTGTCAGACAGTGCCGGCCCTGAGTAATTTGGTGCCCTAGGCAAGATTTTAGCTGGCGCCCCCTTGCATCGCAGCAGTCAATTTCACAATCAACTTTCATACAATCACAAAGAAACTGCATGTGTGTATTCAAGATTTTATTTCTTTGAGTAAAAAATATCACACCAAATAAAAACAGTGCAAGCTATCATTCTTTTTGGAGTACATCAGCCAGCTCCTTTTGATTTTTTCCCCATTAACTAAGACTCTTTTAAAAAAGTCATGTTGACACCTTCTCCCATCGTTGTTTTGGGGAAATGTGTAACTGTTTTTTGTTTGAAATGGTCCTCTGTGAACTAACTCTCTTCTTACTTTGTCTGTAAGAAGAGATGGTCAGTCAGCAGGGTCTATAGGTGCAGCCTTTAGTCCTGATGCTGTGTCACTGGGCGTGGTACTGAAATATTTTAAAAGTGCATCTGAAGAGAGAAGAGAAGTATATGTGACGACTGCATGTTACATTTGAATAAAAAAACAGATGCTTGGTGTGCTATACATGAGACTAATATAGACTAATAATGAAAATGTGATGAGATTCATTCAACTTTATTGTCATTGCAATGCAATTCAGTCTAAAATGAACAGAAAGTGCAGTGAAATGAATTTATATGTGTATATATAGCCTATGAATGATATGGGAAAGCTAAGGTATGAAATATCAACAGTAATACACTTTAACTGCACTTTAACACTGATGTAAACTTTAACAAACATTAACTGTGACACATAAAACCAAAGGCTTACAACCACCCTATTACAAAGGGGATGGACAACTAAAAGCATTTTAACTGACATACAAGCAGGAAAGACACCTGTAAAATAACACCTGAACAGGCCTAACGTTAAGTTTCCAAACGTCCCTGATGAATTTAAGGTGCAGTAACATTAACACACGTCCACTCAGCTATTTAGTGATTATTAAACAATGTTGCTATCGTCCGAAGTAAGCTAGCAAGCTAACACTCTGCTCCAACAACGGTAACTACGATGCATTAAACTATTTATTTCATTAACTTCATCACATTGACATGACTGTACCTCTATCTTTTTCACCTTTTTCTTCCTCTTCTTTACTTCTTTTCCTTCCTTGGGCGCCGGATGGCTTCAGTCTTTTGGACATAATTCCGATACAGTGTCATTAATCTTTTTCTTCGTCTCTGGGTCAGATTCAGGCAGCTGGCCTCTTGACCCCGCCCCCCTCACAGAGGGCAGGTACAGAGCAACGGCTCGTTGCACCCAGAAAAAAGGCTTCTGCATTATTTAATAATCTTTGCTATGACTTTATGTTGTTGTGGGCTTATATAATATTTCGAAATAATAGTAATAATGGCAGAAGACAGAAGTAGTATTTATATATATATATATATATATATATATATATATATATATACACACATTTATTTATTATTATAGGGCCGGCTCTGGTGTCAGACGGAGTGTGTGCTCCAAAACAAATACAAACAAAAAACAACTGCTTTACAAGTCACTAGTCACTCATTCGTGTGTGTGTGTGTGTGTGTGTTTCACTTGTAAACCTGCAGTTTCACGCAGCTGTGCAGTGATATGTATTATTTTTGTAGTGCAACCTAAACCTAAACTGAGTTAACAATCATCCAAACCATCAACCTGTCAGATCCCAATTAATCTATCCTTATTAACTGGATATGTGCCCCAAACCATTAAAGTAGCAGTTATTAAACCCTTCTCAAAAAGCTAATTACCAATCTATATCAAATCATTCTAAAATTGTAGAAAAGGCAGATGCTAATCAGTTACACTAAGTGAATATCTGCGCAGTAACAACCGGTTTGAAGATTTTCAGTCAGGTTTTAGATGACATCATAGCACAGAAACAGCACTAGTTAAAGTTAGTAACTCAGATAATGGTCTAGTCTCTTTACTTGTCCTGTTAGATCTTAGTGCTGCATTTGACACCATTGATCATAATATTCTACTGCAGAGACTGGAGCAGACTCTTGGTATCCCAGGTGCTGCCCTCTGCTGGTTTAAGTCATACTTATCTGATAGATTCCAGTTTGTTCATGTTAATGATAAAGCCTCACTACAAACAAAAGTTAATTGTGGAGTTCCACAGGGCTCAGTGCTTGGGCCTATACTTTTTACCTTATACATGCTTCCTCTAGGGAACATTATTAGGAAGCACAACATACACTTTCAGCTCCAGGAATGTCTCAGAGACATTAAGTCCTGGATGACCTGTAACTTTCCACTTTTAAACTCAGAAAAAACTGAGGTCATTATACTCGTCCCTAAACTTTCTGATCACATTGTCACTTTAGATGACATCACCATGGCTTCCAGTTCCACTGTGAGGAACCTTGGAGTTATCTTTGACCAGGAAATGTCTTTCACACATAAATTGATTCTCACATAAAACTCATTTCCAGAACAGCCTTCTTCCACCTGCGGAACATTTGTGAATTGTGGAATAAATGTTGGTGTTTTAGTCAAGGTTAAACTGCCAGATCGTTGCTGAGGAAAATCAAAATGGCTACAGTTCATACGGCATGATTCAATTGGAAAAGCACTTGATTTTGTCAACTGCGTCAGGTTTTATGTCTGATGGTGATGATGTCAAACTGACTGAGCTGAAAAATGCTCCAGAAAAGTGAAAATATATAATGCATAAAAATGGCATTAAATAATGATTTGCTAAAACATGTCAATTATTATTGTTAATTATTGTTCACAGCTGATGCTGGATAACTAACCAGAAGACATAACTACCCAGAGGCTCAGAGCTGCAGTTGCTGTACCACCTCGTTTGTGCCACATTAAACTCAAATTTGTAGGAATGAAGCCTGAGAAACAATATCCATCCATTATTAATACCGCTTATCCTCTGAGGGTCACGGGGGGCAGCTGGAGCCAACCCCAGCTCACATTGTGCAACAGTGAGAGGAATAAGGACTGATCAGGCCCATAATTCATTCACTCAATTAAATGGAAAACTATTTGAAATTGCCACAACCCACTATGAAACACCCATTGGTTTTGAGCTGCAATTTTGAAGCCTTGATTATTGGAGTTTGTCCAGTGTTAACCAGAGATCCTCCTTTTTGGTTGAGAGGGTGAAGCTGGAGAAGAACTGATGGCTGAACCAGTAATCACACCCTCTAGATCTAGTGATAGCTCTCATAATATCCTGTTATACTGTATTACATGAACTGTAACTCAGCAGCTATAAATAACACAAAACAAGGAAGCATAAATGATCACATTCTTGGTTTAACGAGGCCTTTCTTGTGCAACGTTTAATCTATCCATGTCAAATCTAGGTTTTACCATTTGCAACTTTTAGTTCAAATCTGTTTTATTACAGCCAGCATGTCCATGTGGGCCCCATAGGAAGGAAACACCCTGTGGCAGGATACAATGTTCACCTCTATAGACAAACTGTATATACTAGACAACACATAAATCAGACAATGTGTCAGACAACTTTCCTCTTCACCTCCTGTTTTCATCATAAAAGTGAAGATACCAGAACAGTCGGAGTCCAGATCCCCACTGATCCAGAGAGACGGTGGAGGTGAACCACTACTATGAAATGTGACAGAGCAATAGGAACCCACAAGCTTCTGCGGTTAACTCTCTGTAAATAATGGTCTAAGTGACATACAAGTCTGCACAGCAATGTTAACACAACAATTATTTACATGACACTGCCCCTTGCTAATGATGTCAGGATACTGCAGGAGTGCACAGTAAACTCTGATGAGGTTGAACTGAGCACCATTTTAGGGTGATTCATAGAAACTGACATGATATCCGGAGCTCCGATGTGTCGGACAACGCATCCTCACGGAGACGCCGTGAGACCTCGTCAGCGGGGCCGTGCTAATGGCTCCCAGCAGTCCAGCAGCTGGGAGCCAGGGGCCGTACAACACCACGGTCCTTTCACCTCTCTCCGGTGCGCCCCGCTGCAACAGAGCCAATATTTCCCCCAGAGGAGACAACAATATCCTGGCCGTCAGCGGGGCTGTGCCTACGGCTCCCAGCAGCCCAGCAGCTCGCGGTCGGGCACCCCTTCCCGGAGCCCTCTGTTGCCATGGAGCCGGCCTGAAGGACGACGTGGCCCCCCCGTTTCATGAACAATATTAAGGTAAAATACAGAAACCTAGTCATAAAAAGGCACCGCAGCTCCAAACTGTTCTCCACCCTCAATCAGTCTAGAACAATCTGGGACCCTCATTGCAATCTCCTTAGTGACTCAAATATTGACATCCTAGGTCTCTCAGAGACCTGGCTGAAACCATCATCCGCTGAAGCCCTGGTAATGATGCCTGGATATCAGGTATTTAGAAAGGATACGGAAAGAGGCAAAGGTCGGGGAGTAAAATCTAACCTAAAATGCAAACTCCTGGAACTACTTGAAGCCATCAAAATTGACTGTGTTGGAGTAGAAGTGCTACTATCTACTGAAATGTCTCTCATTCTACTATGTCTATATCGCCACCCATCCGCTAAAACTGAATTTTATGACCAATTAAAAACCATGCTGAACTCCATTGGCCCAAACAAAGAGTTAATCATCCCAGGAGATTTTAATGTTAACTGGGATGACAAACAAGGTAGGAAAAAAAACACTTAATAGAGCAACCAACTAGACTGACAAATAAATCACAGACAAGAATTGATCTTATATTTACAAACAAAGCTGATAGAATAGTCAAGACATATAACTTTCTGACTGGTATCTCTGATCATAACAGCATATTTTTGTCTAAAAAGCTCAATAATTCAAGGTTTATCAGACCATCTAAAGCCCACCCGTCCCCCAGTAGTTATGTAATACCGAGGAATCAGCTACAAAACCTCAGTGAGGGCATAAAAAACATTAATTGTGAGGAAACGCTCTCATCAAACAACATAGAAACCAGCTGTGATTCCTTTCTGAATAACCTGCCCTGGCTCGACCAAAATTGCAGGGACCTGATAAGGTCTAGAGACTCACTACTGAAGCATTACTTGAAGACCGGCCTATCTACCAACAGGCTAAGATTTACTCATACGCTTAAAAAAGTAGTACAGTCCTTGAGAAAAGCTAAAGCAATTTTTTTTTTTATTTCTGCAATTGAAGATGCAAAGGGCAACGGGTCGAAGGTGTGGCAAACATTAAATAAACTGTTAGGTAAGGATACCAACAAATACCCTTGAACTAAAAATCAATAATGTCTTGGTAAAGGATCCTGCAAGAATTGCCAACTCTTTTAATAACGATTTTTTAGACAGTGTCCTTGAAATAGCAAGACTTTTTACTCCCTCAACTATTGTACCTCGCACGATCAGCAATGAACAGCCCATTTTTCAGCTGGCGAACATAACAGAGTCAGAGGTCACAAAGATTATTGGAGCACTCAAATGTTCCAAAACAAAAGACGGATATGGCATTTCATAAAGACACATTCTCATGCGTTGCTCAAACCCATTAACTTATCAATTAACCAGAACAAAGTCCCGTCAGCCTGGAAGGTGGCCACAGTGACTCCCATTTTTAAATCTGGCTCCAAAACACTGGAAGCCAACTACAGACCAATCAGCATACCATTTGTACACATGGTTCAAACACTGACATTACTTCAAGTAAACTTACAAATTCTAAGGTTACAAAACTAAGGTACAAGACTGGCTTAATAACAACTGCCTTATGCTCAATACAAAAAAAACAGTGTGTATGACATTCCCCAAACAACCAGTAAATCACCACAGATCCAAGGTATTCATTGGAGGAGAGGAACTTGAACTGGTAACCCAGTTCAAATACCTTGGCATCACACTAGACGCAAACTTGTCAAGGTTTCAAGAAACATATCAAAAAAGTGACTAACACAATCAGATTCAGCCTGCAAAGTTTTAAGCAAATCAGGCCCTTCATCCCGGCTGACACAGCTAAATCTTATCTTCATTGCATGATTCTGTCCCACATCGAATACTGTTTTGTAATATGATCGTTCACTAGTGTCACCACACTGAAACCAATTGAACAACTATATAAAAAAGCCATCAAGGTATTTGGCAGAAAAACATACTCTTCCCATCATTGTCCAATTCTTGAACTTCTTGAAAATCTCAAAACTTTCAAAATGAGCTGCCTTAACTATAAAACCCTCAACGGGCTGGCTCCTCCCCCTTTGGAGGAATTCTTTAGATGGAGAGACAACACGCTCAGCACCAGATCTGCCTCCAGAGGGGACTGTGAGGTTCAGTTCCAGAAGCAGCCAATTAGGCCAATTCACTGTTAAAGGCAGCACATGTAGGAATCATATCCCAACCTCGGTTTGAGACAGTTCCACCTTTAATGCATTTAAAAAACATCTTAAAGAATGGTTACTGTCCCACCAAATATGCACACACGAAAGAAATGCTGCCTAGCACTTTAATACAGTTTAACTGTAGCCTTTGTCTCATATGTTATCATATCATTTATTGTAATTTATTGAACAATTGCTGCTAATATTGTGTTTTCTTTTATATTCATGGCTAATGGTATTGTTATCATTATGTCATTTTTTTATCTCTATTGTCATCTGCTTGTTTTTTATGGTATGTCTGTCTTTTAATGTGAGGACTACAGAGGGAAATTAGCTTTGAGCTAAATCTGGCATATTTACACAACGTCATCTGCGTCACAGTGTGTTCATTAATATGCATCGTCCTCGTCAAATAAACAGTAAAAGAAAAGAAAAGCTCTCAAGCTGGCAGTATTGCTCCCATATTGGGTGACATGGCGGCCCAACCTGTGTTGCACTATGTGGGTACTCATGGACATGGGCTTGAAGTGGGAAAATTAGACAGGCCCCATGTGGTTTTAGTAACATGGCCCCACACGGGAAGGGCCACCATAGAAGACAAGACAATTCTACAAGTCCATGATATGAGAGGAACATTTATCTGGCTAAAATATATCATTTCTGTCACTTCATATGTTTAAAAGGTGTCACGTATTGAAGTATAAAACAGGCTTATGTTGACCTTTTGGTCAAAACTTGAGCGTGAATGGTTGTTTGTCTCTGTATATCGGTCCTGCTCAGCGGTCTTTAGCTCCAGCTTCACCAACAACCCTCTAAGGATCAGTGGTATAAACAATAGATGAATGGATGATCACTAATCCATACACAATATTAGAGTTCTCAACGGGTCGGGCCGCCCCGACAAACCCAACTGGTCCCGTGGCCGACCCGTAATTTTTTCCGCTCATAAAACACGTTTCCTGCAGGTTGTAAATGTTATGTTGTCTGTTGTGAATCATCACTGTTCCCGTGTGGTGAAGAGTAAATCTGGAGAGGGGCAGGCCTGACACTCTGGGCATGTTGGTGTCATTTTTGGAGCCTTTTATGATGCTCAGTGTGAACTGGAGGAGGACAAATATCCCACTCTGCATCTTGTGCTGCTAGGGTCAGAACCACTCACACATCACTGCCAGCAAAATGCCAACGATGCTGCACAGCTGGCAGCCGTGCGTGAGCGGCATGCGCACCAGTTGAGGGAAAAAAATGGCCAAGTCCATCACCGATCTCCACAAACCGCAACATTCCCGTGGCTGAATTTCAACAAGTTGCAGATGCTGACGCTGTCCCCCCTGTTAGCTAGGATCTGGATTAGAGCTGAAGATCTTTGCCCGAACCTCGACGGGTTCCGTCAGGTTGGGTTGGGTTCAGGCTTCATTTCTGTACTTTTACACGGGCTCGTGCCGGTCTCGGGCTTGCGCTGCAGTAAATGAGCGGTCAGATGATGTGTTTCAATTAACGTGAGAAAGAAGAAAAAGTGGATGCTGAGGAGGCACCGGACACACTGAACTTTGTAATAGATTTTCTGAAGCAGTTCTATAAAGTTCAGCGGGAACTTAATCGTGTGTATCTCTGGTGTGAGAAAGTGAAACGCCGCTGTCAGCCCAGTGCCCTGGACTCCCCTCAGCAAGCCGTACGTGCTCATGCCCGCACTCGTCTGCAAGCCATGGCTGCAGGTGCACCAGATGTGGAGAGTCAAGACCCAGAGCTCTCCGGAGTCGAACCCTCTCCTCCTATTTATGTCATGATCTGTCACCTCCGTTAAGTATCTTGTTTTGTTTCTCCCTTCATGTTCCATGTCTTGTCTTCCTGTTTTATTTTGGAAATCACTCACCCTTGTCTCTGTTTCAGGTTCCTGTCTACCCCGCCCCCTTCCTTGTTGGCGTGCACCTGATCCCTGATTGTGTCTACCACACCTGCATCCTATCACTCCCTAATCAAGCACTGCTCATATTCCCCTCTGTGTCTTGTCTCGTCGCCAGTTCGTTGTAGTTCATAGCTCACTTTCCAGCACTCTCTTTCACAGCCATAGTCTTGTCTTCTCGTGTTTTTGAACCTTGCCTGACGTCTTTGACCTCCCGTGTACCGAACCTCTGCCTGGTATTAAACTCTGTTACTGACTGATTCGTGTTCTGAGTCCTGCCTTTGAGTCCCTTGTTCTGCTCTGCCATAGTTCATGACAATTTAGAGTGCTGAGCAGAGGTTGCGCTAGACTTTTTCGTTGTCTGTCATTTTGACTGACAGGGTCATAAAAATCCCGTCATAATCCATTTTTACCGGTCACTTTAAATGATAATAATGACATATTCAATTGCTTTGTTCATATTGCAGTGGAATATGAACAGTTCACCTGTGGCCTAAACGCACAGTCTCACACCTTCCTCCTGGTCCACATGGACTTAAATCGCGTGCCTGCTTGCGCGTAGTTGCGCGTGGTAGGAAATCCCACAACATGCGCTCCTTCTGCACCAGTGGATCAGCTGCACCGGTCACAGACGCGCTCCAAAGCCTCCTGTCCATAGCTCTTTAACACGCTGTCAGCACTACAAGGATAGCGAGATGCATTGAGTACGGTGTCCAGGTCAGAAATGATGCTCAGATTCTCTGATGGGAATCTTTATTTTGTCGCACCACATTTTTCTATCCGCCCTCCTCAGCCAGGAGAACTCCCGCTCCCACTGAACTCGCCTAACCTCCTTACTGCCGCTTCCTCGCTCCGCTGAGGCCAAGGCCTGAGTTTGTCCTTTATCTTCATCTGCATCTATCCCTCTTTTTTCACCTCTTTTATCAACATAGTTTTTGGGCTTTTTAAAGAAACTTCTGACACTCAAATGCCGTGACATTTTTCTTCTTTTCTACTTTCAACTTAATGTAATATGCTCTTCACCACCAAGTGGTCAGGGGTGTGAATTGCAATCTGTCAAAATGACAGATGGCTCTCAGATTTCTCCGTCACCGTTTAAAAAAAACGGTCAATGACGGAAAATATTCGGTTAACGCGACCCCTGGTGCTGAGATAACTTTTAAGGCCCAATTACTCTAATCTGGATCCTGTAGCCATGGAGTCACAAGTATCGACAAAGCATGGGCAGAGGTGTTCTTAAAAATCCTGATGATAATAATGATAATAATAATAATAATAATAATAATAATAACAATAATAACAATAACAATAATAATGTCAGGGCCTTTAGACACATCTCTTATTTTGAAAGTCTCCACTTACAGATTTATGGGATTATGGTTCCTTGGTAGGACGACGTTATGTGTACATAATATTTTAAGCATAGTTCTTGATTCTGACCAAATGAACTCGGAGGCTCAGAAAACACAATATGCACCTATTGTGTTTCTGTCAAGTCAAATCAATACATGCAGCAGCAGATGTGGAGTATTACAGTAGAAATGAAATATGCAGCTTATTGACCACAAACAACATTCCTCCCTCTGTTGCTCTTCACGTAAATCAGCTCCCTTATCCCTGCTCCCTTATTCTTGCTCTCTCACACACACACACACACACACACACTACACTCTCCCTTTCTTCAGCCTTCTCACAGTCCAGATGGCCTAGCTGCCCCCACACTTACTCATTCCACACTCCACCCCGCTCCGCCTCTCCCCTACACAGGAACAGCACTCCCTTAGAGGAACAGACCCCCCCACCCAGCCGCCACTGCCCAAAAAAAGACATCACACTACCACTGTGCTTACACACTCACTAATGTGTATCAACACGCACACTCTCTGCTCTGCGGCTTGATGTCTGATAGGGATTTTGAATAAACGGTGGTTCTTGTAAGTGTGATACATGACCATCAGATCGGACTGTTCCTGCCATGTGTTTGTTTGTGTCCATCATAGTTCATGTGCTATGATGGACACAAGAGAGTAGTGCGTGAAGGAGTCCTCTGTCGCAATCTGTGTTCAAACCATAAAAAGATGACAAAATATGATTGACGCATTTCATTTGTATTTGGAACCTCGAAATTCCTGAGGTTTCCAAACGGGATAATCAGAAGATGCCTGTCACTGCACAAACACTGTTCAGAGCACTTCATTCAACCGTACACATAATTACGCAGGCCCATTATGGTTTCAGTGACATGGGCCCCACATGTGGGCAAACACGGGTGTGACCACCATGGAAACCACAGACAAACCCACGTGGGACCATGATTGTCAGCCCGCGTGGGGCCCACATGGACACGCTGGTACTTGATCCCAGCACATTGATAATAATATGTGTCTTCAGTCAGAATGGTGATTTATTCATGTCATCAGTGTGAAGGTCCAACACGACTACCTGACCTCAGACACGTTCAAACACGTCCACTGCCTCAGTTATAATTAAAGCAGTGGAGAGATGACACGTTTGTGCCTGATACAATAACAACATCACAACATTGAGTATCTGCTGATGCCCATATCAATTTAAACAACTTAGACCGGGGCTGTCAAACTCTTTATGTTCAGGGGCCACATACAGCACAATTTGATCTCAAGTGGGCCGGACCAGTAAGATAATAGCATACTAACCCATGAACAACAAGAACTCCTTTGTTTTCACCTTTAATGAAGGATATTTTTACAAACATTTCATGAAATAGAAGTGCAATTTCAACAAAATCAAGCCTAAATTTACCGTTTACACATCACACTGGATCTATATAGGCACAGGTATCTGAGAGTGAAAAATATTGTATTTGATGTTACGTTTAGATTGTAATCATAATGTCAAATTTTAACAAAATATTAGACGTTAATAAGACATTTATACTGATTGTAATTACCACCTAGCTATAAACAGATATTACAAGAAGAAACTTCACTTCCTCATGCATAGTAAACAGATGTTGCTGTCTGTCTGTCTGTCTGTCTGTCTCCTTTTCCACATCTGTGACTGTCGTGTCTGTTCATTATTATTGTTTAGGAATTGAAATACAGCAATAACAAAATGTAAACGTCTAATTTCCGTGGATCAGACAAGTGTTGGCACCAAACCAGGAAGTCATGATGGGATGGACACTGATCTGAATAATGATCAGCATGAACCATCCCTCTCGTCCGGAATGACAATTTCTTTAGATTGTTTACGTGACATCATTTTAATCCAAATACTTGTGTCCATGTAAACATAGCTATAAGGGTTGTGAGGTCGCTGGAGCCAATCACAGCTGACACAGTGTGAAAGGCGGAGTCACACCCAGAGTGACAGGTTGTCAGTCCATCACAAGGCAAACAATGAAGCACTGAACAACCGTTCACTCTCACATTCACACTGATGGTCAATTCACCTCCACACACACACACGAGGAGAACATGCAAACTCCACACACACACGAGGAGAACATGCAAACTCCACACACACACACATGAGGAGAACATGCAATCTCCACACACACACACACACACAAGGAGAACATGCAAACTCCACACACACACACACAAGGAGAACATGCAAACTCCACACACACACACACACACAAGGAGAACATGCAAACTCCACACACACACACACAAGGAGAACATGCAAACTCCACACACACGCGAGGAGAACATGCAAACTCCACACACACATGAGGAGAACATGCAAACTCCACACACACACATGAGGAGAATATGCAAACTCCACACACACATGAGGAGAACATGCAAACTCCACACACACACACACACGAGGAGAACATGCAAACTCCACACACACACACACACAAGGAGAACATGCAAACTCCACACACACACACATGAGGAGAACATGCAAACTCCACACACACACACACATGAGGAGAACATGCAAACTCCACACACACACACATGAGGAGAACATGCAAACGCCACACACACACACACACGAGGAGAACATGCAAACTCCACACACACACACACACACAAGGAGAACATGCAAACTCCACACACACACACATGAGGAGAACATGCAAACTCCACACACACACACACACGAGGAGAACATGCAAACTCAACACACACACACACACGAGGAGAACATGCAAACTCCACACACACACACATGAGGAGAACATGCAAACTCCACACACACACACACACGAGGAGAACATGCAAACTCCACACACACACACATGAGGAGAACATGCAAACGCCACACACACACACACACAAGGAGAACATGCAAACTCCACACACACACACACACAAGGAGAACATGCAAACTCCACACACACACACATGAGGAGAACATGCAAACTCCACTAACACACACACACGAGGAGAACATTCAAACTCCACACACACACACACACAAGGAGAAAATGCAAGTCAACACACACACACACAAGGAGAACATGCAAACTCCACACACACACACACGAGGACAACATGCAAACTCCACACACAGACACAAGGAGAACATGCAAACTCCACACACACACGAGGAAAACATGCAAACTCCACACACACACGAGGAGAACATGCAAACTCCACACACACACACGAGGAGAACATGCAAACTCCACACACACACGAGGAGAACATGCAAACTCCACACACACACGAGGAGAACATGCAAACTCCACACACACACACATGAGGAGAACATGCAATCTCCACACACACACACACACACAAGGAGAACATGCAAACTCCACACACACACACACAAGGAGAACATGCAAACTCCACACACACACACACACACAAGGAGAACATGCAAACTCCACACACACACACACAAGGAGAACATGCAAACTCCACACACACACACACAAGGAGAACATGCAAACTCCACACACACACACACAAGGAGAACATGCAAACTCCACACACACACACACGAGGAGAACATGCAAACTCCACACACACACACATGAGGAGAACATGCAAACGCCACACACACACACACACGAGGAGAACATGCAAACTCCACACACACACACACACAAGGAGAACATGCAAACTCCACACACACACACATGAGGAGAACATGCAAACTCCACACACACACACATGAGGAGAACATGCAAACTCCACACACACACACATGAGGAGAACATGCAAACGCCACACACACACACACACGAGGAGAACATGCAAACTCCACACACACACACATGAGGAGAACATGCAAACTCCACACACACACACACACGAGGAGAACATGCAAACTCCACACACACACACATGAGGAGAACATGCAAACGCCACACACACACACACACGAGGAGAACATGCAAACTCCACACACACACACACACGAGGAGAACATGCAAACTCCACACACACACGAGGAGAACATGCAAACTCCACACACACACACATGAGGAGAACATGCAATCTCCACACACACACACACACACAAGGAGAACATGCAAACTCCACACACACACACACAAGGAGAACATGCAAACTCCACACACACACACACACACAAGGAGAACATGCAAACTCCACACACACACACACAAGGAGAACATGCAAACTCCACACACACACACACAAGGAGAACATGCAAACTCCACACACACACACACAAGGAGAACATGCAAACTCCACACACACACACACGAGGAGAACATGCAAACTCCACACACACACACATGAGGAGAACATGCAAACGCCACACACACACACACACGAGGAGAACATGCAAACTCCACACACACACACACACAAGGAGAACATGCAAACTCCACACACACACACATGAGGAGAACATGCAAACTCCACACACACACACATGAGGAGAACATGCAAACTCCACACACACACACATGAGGAGAACATGCAAACGCCACACACACACACACACGAGGAGAACATGCAAACTCCACACACACACACATGAGGAGAACATGCAAACTCCACACACACACACACACGAGGAGAACATGCAAACTCCACACACACACACATGAGGAGAACATGCAAACGCCACACACACACACACACGAGGAGAACATGCAAACTCCACACACACACACACACGAGGAGAACATGCAAACTCAACACACACACACACACGAGGAGAACATGCAAACTCCACACACACACACATGAGGAGAACATGCAAACGCCACACACACACACACACGAGGAGAACATGCAAACTCCACACACACACACATGAGGAGAACATGCAAACTCCACACACACACACACACGAGGAGAACATGCAAACTCCACACACACACACATGAGGAGAACATGCAAACGCCACACACACACACACACGAGGAGAACATGCAAACTCCACACACACACACACACACACAAGGAGAACATGCAAACTCCACACACACACACATGAGGAGAACATGCAAACTCCACACACACACACACACGAGGAGAACATTCAAACTCCACACACACACACACACAAGGAGAAAATGCAAGTCAACACACACACACACAAGGAGAACATGCAAACTCCACACACACACACACGAGGACAACATGCAAACTCCACACACAGACACAAGGAGAACATGCAAACTCCACACACACACGAGGAGAACATGCAAACTCCACACACACACGAGGAGAACATGCAAACTCCACACACACACACGAGGAGAACATGCAAACTCCACACACACACAAGGAGAACATGCAAACTCCACACACACGAGGAGAACATGCAAACTACACACACGAGGAGAACATGCAAACTCCACACACACACGAGGAGAACATGCAAACTCCACACACACAAGGAGAACATGCAAACTCCACACACACAAGGAGAACATGCAAACTACACACACACACGAGGAGAACATGCAAACTCCACACACACGAGGAGAACATGCAAACTCCACACACGAGGAGAACATGCAAACTCCACACACACGAGGAGAACATGCAAACTCCACACACACGAGGAGAACATGCAAACTCCACACACACACATGAGGAGAACATGAAAACTCCAAACACACATGAGGAGAACATGAAAACTCCACACACACACACACAAGAAGAACATGCAAACTCCACACACACACATGAGGAGAACATGCAAACTCCACACACACATGAGGAGAACATGCAAACTCCACACACGAGGAGAACATGCAAACTCCACACACACGCGAGGAGAACATGCAAACTCCACACACACACACACGAGGAGAACATGCAAACTCCACACACACATGAGGAGAACATGCAAACTCCACACACACATGAGGAGAACATGCAAACTCCACACACACACATGAGGAGAATATGCAAACTCCACACACACACGAGGAGAACATGCAAACTCCACACACACGAGGAGAACATGCAAACTCCACACACACATGAGGAGAACATGCAAACTACACACACACACGAGGAGAACATGCAAACTCCACACACACACATGAGGAGAACATGCAAACTCCACACACACATGAGGAGAACATGCAAACTCCACACACACACATGAGGAGAATATGCAAACTCCACACACACACATGGAGAACATGCAAACTCCACACACACGCGAGGAGAACATGCAAACTCCACACACACACACACGAGGAGAACATGCAAACTCCACACACACATGAGGAGAATATGCAAACTCCACACACACATGAGGAGAACATGCAAACTCCACACACACATGAGGAGAACATGCAAACTCCACACACACACATGAGGAGAATATGCAAACTCCACACACACATGAGGAGAACATGCAAACTCCACACACACACATGAGGAGAACATGCAAACTCCACACACACATGAGGAGAACATGCAAACTCCACACACACACATGAGGAGAATATGCAAACTCCACACACACACAAGGACAACATGCAAACTCCACACACAGACACAAGGAGAACATGCAAACTCCACACACACGCGAGGAGAACATGCAAACTCCACACACACATGAGGAGAACATGCAAACTCCACACACACACATGAGGAGAATATGCAAACTCCACACACACATGAGGAGAACATGCAAACTCCACACACACACACGAGGAGAACATGCAAACTCCACACACACGAGGAGAACATGCAAACTCCACACACACACATGAGGAGAACATGCAAACTCCACACACACATGAGGAGAACATGCAAACTCCACACACACACATGAGGAGAATATGCAAACTCCACACACACGAGGAGAACATGCAAACTCCACACACACGCGAGGAGAACATGCAAACTCCACACACACACACGAGGAGAACATGCAAACTCCACACACACATGAGGAGAATATGCAAACTCCACACACACATGAGGAGAACATGCAAACTCCACACACACATGAGGAGAACATGCAAACTCCACACACACACATGAGGAGAATATGAAAACTCCACACACACATGAGGAGAACATGCAAACTCCACACACACACATGAGGAGAATATGCAAACTCCACACACACACGAGGACAACATGCAAACTCCACACACAGACACAAGGAGAACATGCAAACTCCACACACACACAAGGAGAACATGCAAACTCAACACACACACACACAAGGAGAACATGCAAACTCCACACACACACACACAAGGAGAACATGCAAACTCCACACACAGACACAAGGAGAACATGCAAACTCCACACACAGACACAAGGAGAACATGCAAACTCCACACACACACGAGGAGAACATGCAAACTCCACACACACACAAGGAGAACATGCAAACTCCACACACACACAAGGAGAACATGCAAACTCCACACACAGACCCAAGGAGAACATGCAAACTCCACACACACACAAGGAGAACATGCAAACTCCACACACACACAAGGAGAACATGCAAACTCCACACACACACGAGGAGAACATGCAAACTCCACACACACACGAGGAGAACATGCAAACTACACACACACACGAGGAGAACATGCAAACTCCACACACACAAGGAGAACATGCAAACTCCACACACGAGGAGAACATGCAAACTCCACACACACGAGGAGAACATGCAAACTCCACACACACGAGGAGAACATGCAAACTCCACACACACACACGAGGAGAACATGAAAACTCCACACACACGAGGAGAACATGCAAACTCCACACACACACACGAGGAGAACATGCAAACTCCACACACACGAGGAGAACATGCAAACTCCACACACACATGAGGAGAACATGCAAACTACACACACACACGAGGAGAACATGCAAACTCCACACACACACGAGGAGAACATGCAAACTACACACACACACATGAGGAGAACATGCAAACTCCACACACACATGAGGAGAACATGCAAACTCCACACACACACACAAGGAGAACATGCAAACTCCACACACACACACACGAGGAGAACATGCAAAATCCACACACAGACACAAGGAGAACATGCAAACTCCACACACACACGAGGAGAACATGCAAACTCCACACACACACACGAGGAGAACATGCAAACTCCACACACACACGAGGAGAACATGCAAACTCCACACACACACACGAGGAGAACATGCAAACTCCACACACACACATGAGGAGAATATGCAAACTCCACACACACATGAGGAGAACATGCAAACTCCACACACACACATGAGGAGAACATGCAAACTCCACACACACATGAGGAGAACATGCAAACTCCACACACACATGAGGAGAACATGCAAACTCCACACACACGAGGAGAACATGCAAACTCCACACACACACGAGGAGAACATGCAAACTACACACACACACGAGCAGAACATGCAAACTACACACACACACATGAGGAGAACATGCAAACTCCGCACACACACGAGGAGAACATGCAAACTCCACACACACATGAGGAGAACATGCAAACTCCACACACACACGAGAACATGCAAACTACACACACACACGAGGAGAACATGCAAACTCCACACACACGAGGAGACCATGCAAACTCCACACACACGAGGAGAACATGCAAACTCCACACACACATGAGGAGAACATGCAAACTCCACACACACACACACACACGGAGAACATGCAAACTCCACACACACATGAGGAGAACATGCAAACTCCACACACACATGAGGAGAATATGCAAACTCCACACACACACGAGGAGAACATGCAAACTCCACACACACACACGAGGAGAATATGCAAACTCCACACACACATGAGGAGAACATGCAAACTACACACACACACGAGGAGAACATGCAAACTCCACACACACACGAGGAGAACATGCAAACTCCACACACACACATGAGGAGAACATGCAAACTCCACACACACATGAGGAGAACATGCAAACTCCACACACACACACAAGGAGAACATGCAAACTCCACACACACACACACGAGGAGAACATGCAAAATCCACACACAGACACAAGGAGAACATGCAAACTCCACACACACACGAGGAGAACATGCAAACTCCACACACACACACGAGGAGAACATGCAAACTCCACACACACACACGAGGAGAACATGCAAACTCCACACACACACACGAGGAGAACATGCAAACTCCACACACACACATGAGGAGAATATGCAAACTCCACACACACATGAGGAGAACATGCAAACTCCACACACACACATGAGGAGAACATGCAAACTCCACACACACATGAGGAGAACATGCAAACTCCACACACACATGAGGAGAACATGCAAACTCCACACACACGAGGAGAACATGCAAACTCCACACACACACGAGGAGAACATGCAAACTACACACACACACGAGCAGAACATGCAAACTACACACACACACATGAGGAGAACATGCAAACTCCGCACACACACGAGGAGAACATGCAAACTCCACACACACATGAGGAGAACATGCAAACTCCACACACACACGAGAACATGCAAACTACACACACACACGAGGAGAACATGCAAACTCCACACACACGAGGAGACCATGCAAACTCCACACACACGAGGAGAACATGCAAACTCCACACACACATGAGGAGAACATGCAAACTCCACACACACACACACACACGGAGAACATGCAAACTCCACACACACATGAGGAGAACATGCAAACTCCACACACACATGAGGAGAATATGCAAACTCCACACACACACGAGGAGAACATGCAAACTCCACACACACACACGAGGAGAATATGCAAACTCCACACACACATGAGGAGAACATGCAAACTCCACACACACACATGAGGAGAACATGCAAACTACACACACACACGAGGAAAACATGCAAACTCCACACACACATGAGGAGAACATGCAAACTACACACACACACGAGGAGAACATGCAAACTCCACACACACATGAGGAGAACATGCAAACTACACACACACACGAGGAGAACATGCAAACTCCACACACACACATGAGGAGAACATGCAAACTACACACACACACGAGGAGAACATGCAAACTCCACACACACATGAGGAGAACATGCAAACTACACACACACATGAGGAGAACATGCAAACTACACACACACATGAGGAGAACATGCAAACTCCACACACACATGAGGAGAACATGCAAACTACACACACACACGAGGAGAACATGCAAACTCCACACACACATGAGGAGAACATGCAAACTACACACACACACGAGGAGAACATGCAAACTCCACACACACACATGAGGAGAACATGCAAACTACACACACACACGAGGAGAACATGCAAACTCCACACACACATGAGGAGAACATGCAAACTCCACACACACACATGAGGAGAACATGCAAACTACACACACACACGAGGAGAACATGCAAACTCCACACACACATGAGGAGAACATGCAAACTACACACACACGAGGAGAACATGCAAACTCCACACACACATGAGGAGAACATGCAAACTACACACACACACGAGGAGAACATGCAAACTCCACACACACACATGAGGAGAACATGCAAACTACACACACACACGAGGAGAACATGCAAACTCCACACACACATGAGGAGAACATGCAAACTACACACACACACGAGGAGAACATGCAAACTCCACACACACACACATGAGGAGAACATGCAAACTCCACACACACATGAGGAGAACATGCAAACTACACACACACGAGGAGAACATGCAAACTCCACACACACACATGAGGAGAACATGCAAACTACACACACACACGAGGAGAACATGCAAACTCCACACACACATGAGGAGAACATGCAAACTACACACACACACGAGGAGAACATGCAAACTCCACACACACACATGAGGAGAACATGCAAACTACACACACACACGAGGAGAACATGCAAACTACACACACACACGAGGAGAACATGCAAACTCCACACACACGCGAGTAGAACATGCAAACTCCACACACACACACACACGAGGAGAACATGCAAACTCCACACACACACGAGAACATGCAAACTACACACACACACGAGGAGAACATGCAAACTCCACACACACGAGGAGACCATGCAAACTCCACACACACGAGGAGAACATGCAAACTCCACACACACATGAGGAGAACATGCAAACTCCACACACACACACACACACGGAGAACATGCAAACTCCACACACACATGAGGAGAACATGCAAACTCCACACACACATGAGGAGAATATGCAAACTCCACACACACACGAGGAGAACATGCAAACTCCACACACACACACGAGGAGAATATGCAAACTCCACACACACATGAGGAGAACATGCAAACTCCACACACACACATGAGGAGAACATGCAAACTACACACACACACGAGGAAAACATGCAAACTCCACACACACATGAGGAGAACATGCAAACTACACACACACACGAGGAGAACATGCAAACTCCACACACACATGAGGAGAACATGCAAACTACACACACACACGAGGAGAACATGCAAACTCCACACACACACATGAGGAGAACATGCAAACTACACACACACACGAGGAGAACATGCAAACTCCACACACACATGAGGAGAACATGCAAACTACACACACACATGAGGAGAACATGCAAACTACACACACACACACAAGGAGAACATGCAAACTCCACACACACACACACGAGGAGAACATGCAAAATCCACACACAGACACAAGGAGAACATGCAAACTCCACACACACACGAGGAGAACATGCAAACTCCACACACACACACGAGGAGAACATGCAAACTCCACACACACACGAGGAGAACATGCAAACTCCACACACACACACGAGGAGAACATGCAAACTCCACACACACACATGAGGAGAATATGCAAACTCCACACACACATGAGGAGAACATGCAAACTCCACACACACACATGAGGAGAACATGCAAACTCCACACACACATGAGGAGAACATGCAAACTCCACACACACATGAGGAGAACATGCAAACTCCACACACACGAGGAGAACATGCAAACTCCACACACACACGAGGAGAACATGCAAACTACACACACACACGAGCAGAACATGCAAACTACACACACACACATGAGGAGAACATGCAAACTCCGCACACACACGAGGAGAACATGCAAACTCCACACACACATGAGGAGAACATGCAAACTCCACACACACACGAGAACATGCAAACTACACACACACACGAGGAGAACATGCAAACTCCACACACACGAGGAGACCATGCAAACTCCACACACACGAGGAGAACATGCAAACTCCACACACACATGAGGAGAACATGCAAACTCCACACACACACACACACACGGAGAACATGCAAACTCCACACACACATGAGGAGAACATGCAAACTCCACACACACATGAGGAGAATATGCAAACTCCACACACACACGAGGAAACTCCACACACACGAGGAGAACATGCAAACTCCACACACACATGAGGAGAACATGCAAACTACACACACACACAGGGAGAACATGCAAACTCCACACACACACATGAGGAGAACATGCAAACTACACACAAACATGAGGAGAACATGCAAACTACACACACACACGAGGAGAACATGCAAACTCCACACACACACGAGGAGAACATGCAAACTCCACACACACATGAGGAGAACATGCAAACTACACACACACACGAGGAGAACATGCAAACTCCACACACACGCGAGGAGAACATGCAAACTCCACACACACACACACGAGGAGAACATGCAAACTCCACACACACGCGAGGAGAACATGCAAACTCCACACACACACACACGAGGAGAACATGCAAACTCCACACACACGAGGAGAACATGCAAACTCCACACACACATGAGGAGAACATGCAAACTACACACACACACGGGGAGAACATGCAAACTCCACACACACATGAGGAGAACATGCAAACTCCACACACACACATGAGGAGAACATGCAAACTCCACACACACGAGGAGAACATGCAAACTACACACACACACGAGGAGAACATGCAAACTCCACACACACGCGAGGAGAACATGCAAACTACACACAAACACGAGGAGAACATGCAAACTACACACACACACACGAGGAGAACATGCAAACTCCACACACGAGGAGAACATGCAAACTCCACACACACACACATGAGGAGAACATGCAAACTCCACACACGAGGAGAACATGCAAACTCCACACACACACATGAGGAGAACATGCAAACTCCACACACACACACACACACGAGGAGAACATGCAAACTCCACACACACATGAGGAGAACATGCAAACTCCACAGACACACACATGAGGAGAACATGCAAACTCCACACACATGAGGAGAACATGCAAACTCCACACACACACATGAGGAGAACATGCAAACTCCACACACACACACACACACACGAGGAGAACATGCAAACTCCACACACACACGAGGAGAACATGCAAACTCCACACACACATGAGGAGAACATGCAAACTACACACACACACGAGGAGAACATGCAAACTCCACACACACGCGAGGAGAACATGCAAACTCCACACACACACACACGAGGAGAACATGCAAACTCCACACACACGCGAGGAGAACATGCAAACTCCACACACACACACACGAGGAGAACATGCAAACTCCACACACACGAGGAGAACATGCAAACTCCACACACACATGAGGAGAACATGCAAACTACACACACACACGGGGAGAACATGCAAACTCCACACACACATGAGGAGAACATGCAAACTCCACACACACACATGAGGAGAACATGCAAACTCCACACACACGAGGAGAACATGCAAACTACACACACACACGAGGAGAACATGCAAACTCCACACACACGCGAGGAGAACATGCAAACTACACACAAACACGAGGAGAACATGCAAACTACACACACACACACGAGGAGAACATGCAAACTCCACACACGAGGAGAACATGCAAACTCCACACACACACACATGAGGAGAACATGCAAACTCCACACACGAGGAGAACATGCAAACTCCACACACACACGAGGAGAACATGCAAACTCCACACACACACACACACACGAGGAGAACATGCAAACTCCACACACACATGAGGAGAACATGCAAACTCCACAGACACACACATGAGGAGAACATGCAAACTCCACACACATGAGGAGAACATGCAAACTCCACACACACACATGAGGAGAACATGCAAACTCCACACACACACACACACACACGAGGAGAACATGCAAACTCCACACACACACGAGGAGAACATGCAAACTCCACACACACAGGCCTGATTGTGGTCTGTGGTGAACTCCTTGCTGTGAGACAAGTGTGTCAGTCACTTGCCGTGCCCCAGTGGCCCCGGGTTTTTCTTAAAACAATATTAGAGCCAATACTAGGACAATGTGGTGTCACCACAGCTGTAGCTGTCGGGGCAGACGTGTGACGACTACAGTATCAAGGACAGCGGAGACTCCAGTGTGTGTGTGTGTGTGTGTGTGATCACAGGAGTATAGAGTGTTTCCTCTGGCTTCTTGTGTGCTGGTGGTAGCAGTGGCGGGTGGTGGCGTGGGGCTGAGGGGCAAAGGGTGCAGGGTGTGGTAACGGTTACAGTGTTCTCAGGAAGCTGTGAAGCAGAGAAAAGGGGAAGTGAACCCCCCCCCCTCGCTCACTCTCTGGAATGAATTGACCTCAGCTCGCATCAGCCCTTCTAACCCAGTAGTACGCACACACACACACACACACACACACACACACACACACGCACGCACACACACACACGGCCCAAGCAGCAGCTCAGCATGTGCTGTAGACTAATACCTACATGTCATTTATCACAAGCTGCAGTGACACAGCAGCAGTTTACACACTTACATTAAAACATTAAGATGTGACAACAACTCTGGATGTTTAAATCACAGTTTATGAGGCTGTCACGTCATGTCACTGTACAAAGTTCTGCAAAATAAAAAGAATAAATAACCAAATCAAAATCAAAAATCAAACTTATTAAAAAATATATCCAAATAGAAGAAACTTTATTTTAAAGTACTTTATTTATATATAGCACTTATTGTAATGTTAGACACACCATCCAACCTCTGATCAACACACAAAACAGAGCTGAGCAATTACAAAATAGATTAGGTTATATTTTCTTATTTCATTCCATAAAGAAAGAAAATATAAACACACAAAATAAGAAAAGCCCAAAACATGAATGAATGAATGAATGAAAAGGAGCAGAAAGAAGAATAATTATGTATAAATCCCATTAAACCCGAAGGTTCCCCAATTGGGAGACAGAGTATGTGCAGCGTAGTTTGAGTTTTTTGAATTTTGAGTGAATATTTTGAAGCTGGGCATCAAATCAAACAGCAGAATCTACAAGGCTGTGAAAACCTGCTTTATGCGACAAAGCATTACGGAGATCAAAGCCAAAGAACACAGACAACAGAAATCAGTAGCATTCTTCTTACCTTTGATGTTCAGCACCAACAAAGCTCTCTCTGGTTACACGGACTTCTGTGTCACATTCTCTCGCTGACGCAAGGACCCTTGGGGAAAAATTACCCTATCCTAAGCATGGATGTAATATATTCTCTGGATAGAGCTCCGCCCCCTCTGCCTTGAAGACAATGTTGTCATGGTGGCCACTCGTGGTACTGCAACAAAAAAATACTCATGGGCCCAAAAAGCAATTTTCCCATTGACCACAACAGTAAAACAGACGCATATAAAAGTGTCCACAGGACACCAGGAGACATGTATAGATATTTATATTCTATATTTTTAATTCATGGAGTTTCACATGTGTAAAACCTTCCTAACTCTGAGATCAGCAGTCCTTGCAGTGTTCATCTGGGACTCGTCAGGAGAGAGAATGTGAGGCACAACACAATTTTTTATTAATTAAAAAGGGGAAGTATTCCTCTGCATTTGACCCATCCCAGAATTAGGAGCAGTGGGCTGCCACACTGAGTAGTGTCCAGGGAGCATTGGGGGTTGGGTACCTTGCTCAGGGGTACCCCAGCCATTTTTGGCCGGATGGGGATTTGAACCAGCGACTCTCCGGTTACAAGTCAAGTTCCCTTTCCACTTGGCCCAGGATGCCCAGATCAGAGTATCTACAGAAGCAGTCACAGTCACAATCACATGCTCAGTTCAGTCATTTTAAGTTAAGTTTTCGATATTTGAAATGTTGGTTACTGATGTGTGTTGTTTTTTCAATGGTGGTTGCATTTATAATATTAATATTTTTATACAACGTAGTTCCATCGAAGGAGGACACAGAAGCCTCTGATTCTGACCAAGATGTTGGTGAGCCAGAAGAGCCAGACCCGGAGCCAGCTGTGTCCACTGTGTGTGTGTGTGTGTGTGTGTGTGTGTGAGTATCCCTGAGTGAGTGTGTGTGTGAGTGGGTAACTGTGTGTAACTGTGTGTGAGTAAGTGTGTGTGAGTGTGTAACTGTGTGTGAGTGGGTAACTGTGTGTGAGTGTGTAACTGTGTGTGAGTGAGTAACTGTGTGAGTGTGTAACTGTGTGTGAGTGTGTAACTGTGTGTGAGTGTGTAAGTGTGTGTGAGTGTGTAACTGTGTGTGAGTGAGTAACTGTGTGTGAGTGTGTAAGTGTGTGTGAGTGTGTAAGTGTGTGTGAGTGAGTTACTGTGTGTGAGTGTGTAACTGTGTGTGAGTGTGTAAGTGTGTGTGAGTGTGTAACTGTGTGTGAGTGTGTGAGTGTGTAAGTGTGTGTGAGTGTGTAAGTGTGTGTGAGTGTGTAACTGTGTGTGAGTGTGTAAGTGTGTGTGTGTAACTGTGTGTGAGTGAGTAACTGTGTGTGAGTGTGTAACTGTGTGTGAGTGTGTAACTGTGTGTGAGTGAGTAACTGTGTGAGTGTGTAACTGTGTGTGAGTGTGTAACTGTGTGTGAGTGTGTAAGTGTGTGTGAGTGTGTAAGTGTGTGTGAGTGTGTAACTGTGTGTGAGTGAGTAACTGTGTGTGAGTGTGTAAGTGTGTGTGAGTGTGTAACTGTGTGTGAGTGTGTAAGTGTGTGTGAGTGTGTAAGTGTGTGTGAGTGTGTAAGTGTGTGTGTGTGTAACTGTGTGTGAGTGAGTAACTGTGTGTGAGTGTGTAAGTGTGTGTGAGTGTGTAACTGTGTGTGAGGGTGTAAGTGTGTGTGAGTGTGTAAGTGTGTGTGAGTGTGTAACTGTGTGTGAGTGTGTAAGTGTGTGTGAGTGTGTAAGTGTGTGTGAGTGTGTAACTGTGTGTGAGTGTGTAACTGTGTGTGAGTGAGTAACTGTTGATGAGTGAGTAAGTGTGTGTGAGTGTGTAAGTGTGTGTGAGTGTGTAACTGTGTGTGAGTGTGTGTGTGTGTGTGAGTGTGTAAGTGTGTGTGAGTGTGTAAGTGTGTGTGAGTGTGTAACTGTGTGTGAGTGTGTAACTGTGTGTGAGTGAGTAACTGTTGATGAGTGAGTAAGTGTGTGTGAGTGTGTAAGTGTGTGTGAGTGTGTAAGTGTGTGTGAGTGTGTAACTGTGTGTGAGTGTGTAACTGTGTGTGAGTGTGTAAGTGTGTGTGAGTGTGTAAGTGTGTGTGAGTACCAGAGAGAGAGCATTTTCATCATTATTGAAAAATTGTTGCCATGTTGTGTTTTACATTGTGTACATTGTTTATAAACTGCAAATTATACACACAAATCTGATCTCCTGTGTGTAAGTGTGTGTGAGTGTGTAAGTGTGTGTGAGTGTGTAAGTGTGTGTGAGTGTGTAAGTGTGTGTGAGTACCAGAGAGAGAGCAATTTCATCATTATTGAAAAATTGTTGCCATGTTGTGTTTTACATTGTGTACATTGTACCCCAGCCACCCCAAAGATAAAAGTCTAGCTCCGCCACTGCTTCCTAAAGGCCATAACAAGCCCAGAGTGACGTCACAGGTGTGTAGAGCACAGCAAAGCGCGGTCATGTGACGTCTCGGGAACACGACACTGTCAGGGAACCGTACGAAAACATGATGACAAATGTGAACAAATGAAGACAATGATGGGTTTTCTGTTACATTTTTAATGTATTCAAAATAATGTATTAACGAGCTGCTGTGTGGATTCATGCTGACATCATGAACACGGGGCAGATGACGGTGGGATGACCTGAGACCTGCGCTCACTTCACCACTGATGAACACATGAATTACACTATCTGTTCATAAAGTCAGTTATTGTTCAGTATGATCATGAGTCTGCAGGTTTATTTTAATCTTGATGATTATTATATTTCCCATAAATTGTAATTATAATGATAAGTTAATTTATTTGCAAACAACCTACAAAAACTGTTAGAAATGTGAACTTTAAACTAGAATAAAAAGCACAGCAATGAGACAAAAATCATATGCATGGTTAATATTCAGTGGAATTGTTTTTTTAATCATTATGTTGAAATGATCTTCTTGGACAATAATATATAAAATCCCTGAGTCATGTGACAGTTGTGACAGTGAATGGAAGAAAACAACATCATTTCTGTCACAACACATATAAACTAATATTCACTGATCATTTTAACTGTAATGACGTCATTATACTTTTCACTATCGTTGGTTTTCACATTCATTTATAAATCCATGGTTTAAAGACTAAAGCTAACGTGACGTCAGTATTCATGAAATCCGCTTGCACACTCCCATCATGCCTTTCACTGTTTATGGGCGTGCCGAGCAAGTCGAGAACGCGGACCAGATGCATCATGGGAGTAACACTACTGCACATGCTCTATGGGCCGCACAACCCGGAAATAAACCAGGAAGTCAGGAACGTTTTTGGCTTATGTGCTGAGTGAGCAACTCCATAGGTATGAATGGAGCCAAGGGGGCGGAGCTACATCCAGTTCTTATAATACAGCAGTCAATCAAAATTGGAGACGACAGCGTCCTTGGATTGGCTGTGAGGAGGCCAATGAGATCGTCCATGCATGGAGACCATTCCCTCGCTGAGAGACACGAGCTCAATGGAGACACCTGGTGTTCGTTTTTGGAATGGAAAATATATTAAAGTCTGCAGGAAGTTTGAAACAAGGACATAACTTGTTTTATTGAACACTAATAGTTACATAAAAGAGAAGAAAGTAGTTTAATACATGGTTTTAATACAAATGGCACAGATTTCCAAAATGTGCCAAATGAGTCCTCGCCTGTCATTTCTGCATCACTTGATCAAACTTTGCAGAGATGATGTTCACAGGTGATCACCTGTGATCACAGGTGATCACAGGTGACCACAGGTGACCACAGGTGACCACAGGTGACCACAGGTGATCACCTGATCATCATTCCATGTCTTTGGAATGATGATCAGGTGATCATCCTGAAATTGCTTCTTTTCTTTCTTTTTTGTGAGTCATCTTCATTTACTCTTCACCAGTAACACTTACACTGATATTTATTTACACATCTTAACTGATTTGCCCTTTACTATGACACCAAAACTATTCAAATAGACCTCGTGGTTGCAGAGATATGCTCATTTCATTATGACTGTGCGACTTTTGAGCAGAGACCTAAAAAATAGACTTAGGGCTTAAAGGGATAAACAGATGGAAATAGATAGAAATGTGTTTTTGCATACAAGCATTATATGTGATGTTATTATTATTATTATCATTATTGTTATTATTGATGATTATGATAATACATATATATGTATATATATATATATACTTGGAACAGTGAGGCCAGTTCCTTTATTTCTGCCATAGACTGAAAACATCTGGATCTGATAGACAACATAGAAGATAGAAGATAGAACGCACCCTCATTTATTATATGTGACCATCACAACAAATCAAGTACGGTTTAACATTGATATCGAATGAAACATGATTAAATACAGACTACATTGACCAAATGAATAAATGGTGAGAAGTTTTATTTTCAGTTAGAAATAAAAGTCTCCACATATCAGTGACCTTTTCCTGAGGGTCAGACACCTCAGCTCACACTTGGCTTCTCAGTCCACACACACACACATTCATTCAGCTCATTCACCGCCAGCCGAGTGACCCCAGGGTGACCCCAGGGTGACCTCAGGGTGACCTCAGGGTGACCCCAGGGTGACCTCAGGGTGACCCCAAGGCCATGTGGATCAAACCCTTTCAACACACACACACACACACAGGCATAACAAATGTGAAATAAGAATAAGAACAAGAATGAATTCATAAAAAGTAGTTTTGAACATGTATCCTTTATTGTGTAATAAACATGAGAATGAGCGTCCACTGATGTGATGCTGCTGCTCCTGGTTGCACATACTATGACCATGGTGACCCCTGACCTCCATGGAAGCAAGATCAGCAGGGTCGCACACTCCTCTGCTCTACAAGCCCTTTGCCTCTGAAAGAGTGTTTGTCAGTTTTCATGGCAACAGAAGACCAATAAAGTTTTCCTGTGAATGTGTGAGATTTCAGGAGGAGACAGAGAGGAGCAGAGAGGAGGTGCACAGGAGGTCACACACACACTTGACCTTTGCAGTCTGTGTTTCCCTCACCTTTAACATGGGAAACGATGGTTGAAACCTCAGAAAGAGCCAGAGAGGAGGCGGCCAATGTAAATGTAGAAACAACACGGGAGAAACCATTCAAACCAGGGGGAAAAAGATGGTCTTAAAAATCACTACAGATAAAGGTGCGTATTTTATATTTTAATATGAGTTACATTTATTTCACTTTTTCATTCAGGCTCCATTTCTTTACTTCTTTATTTATTATACTATATGCAGTCGGGGGTGTGCATGTTGTCCATGTGCACATGCATGTGTGTGTGAGAGTGTCAGCTGGCTCCAGCGACTCTCATGTGGAGGTAGACGATGAATGAATAAATGAATCATTTATATGTGAGAGGATGATGATGATGATGATGATGATGATGATGATGCACGCCACTGTCCAAGGAAGATAAAACACATCATTCAAATGTGGGTTTGATGACGCTCATACGCATGAATTCACATAAAATAAATCAAATAAAATAAGACATTCTTTCTTATCCTGCACCATTTTCATTACAATGGAAGGATGGATGGATTTTAACTTACAGAAGTCGTATACTATAATATAATATACCATTCTATAATAATTGACTATAATATTCTAGCAGAACATTTAAATATATGTAGAAAATGGTGATTCAGATTTAGTTTTGACATTGAAATAATAATAATAGCAAAAATGTGCCTTTGCAACTAGTGTTGGCCTCTGGTTCGTGTGCACACTGCGCCCTCTACTGTTGGTACAGTAGAGTTCAGCTGAGAACAATGACAACACTGGGACTCGTCCTCATTATAATATACTGCAGGTAGTTTATATATTATAAAGTTAGATTTTATAATATTACAACACTTTACCAAGCTTTATTTATTTTTTAAATTAAAATTAAAAAAAGAGCAGAGGGATTTGCAAAATATTATATTATGTTATATTATATTATGTTATGTTATGTTATGTTATGTTATGTTATGTTATGTTATGTTATGTTATGTTATGTTATGTTATATTATATTGTATTATATTATATTATATCATATTATATTACTTTGTTATATTATACTATATTTTATTATATCATATTATATTATGTTATGTTATATTATATCATATTTGATTATATCATATTATATTATGTTATGTTATGTTATGTTATGTTATATTATATTATATTGTATCATATTATATTATATTATATTATATTAAATTGTATAATATTATATTATATTATATTATATTATATTATATTATATTATATTATATTATATTGTATCATATCATATTATATTATATTATATTTTATTATATTAAATTGTATTATATTATATTATATTATATTGTATTGTATCATATTATATTATATTATATTATATTGTATCATATTATATTATATTATATTATATTATATTATATTATATTATATTATATTATATTATATCATATTATATTATATTATATTATATTATATTATATTATATTGTATCATATTATATTATATTATATTATATTATATTATATAAAATTGTATAATATTATATTATATTATATTGTATCATATTATATTATATTATATTATATCATATTATATTATATTATATTATATTATATTATATTGTATCATATTATATTATATTATATTATATCATATTATATTATATTATATTATATTATATTGTATTATATTATATTATATTATATTATATTATATTATATTATATTATATTATATTATATTATATTATATTATATTATATTATATTGTATCATATTATATTATATTATATTATATAAAATTGTATAATATTATATTATATTATATTATATTGTATCATATTATATTATATTATATTATATTAGTGAGTGAGTATGCGTATACGTGTGTGTTTAAGTGTGTGTGTGTGCGTGTGTATGTAAGTGTATGCGTGTGAGTGAGTGAGTGAGTGAGTGAGTGAGTGAGTGAGTGAGTGTTTCGTGGGCTGACGGACCTGAGATTGAGCGTGACATCACCATTCTCAGGTTGGACAGTCCTAGAAACAACTCCTCAGGTCAAAGTGGGAGAGGACGTGGTCCATGATGCTGTCCACACAGACTGATATTAACCTTCTTCCCTGACGCCTCGGTACAGCAGGCAGCGTCGCACGCAGCAACAAACACATCATAAAGTCTAACTTTAATAAACACACACATGCTGCACACCCACAGAACGCTCAGAAACTCCACTAAAAGCTCAGAAAAACATTCTCATGTTCACCAAACACAGTTTAAACACTAATCAATCAAACCAGCAGCAGCCCAAAACACCGTCACACTGTAAACACTGAGAAGTGGCACCGGTTACACGAGTTTTTAAGCTCCTACTGCATATTTTTAAAGGTGATATTTACTTTCAAATGCAATACTTTTTCATTGCTGGGTTCCATGTGCATTTACTCGGACACAGTGGCATCGACAGTGATGCTTACACTGGTGGTGGAATCTCACAAGTGTTACCTTGATTCTGATACCAAGACAATTCACATAATAAATAATAACTGCAGAGACGTTTATACTCTGTTTATCAAGGAGGTTCAAATCAAAACAATACTAACAAACAGAGAGAGAAACAAACTGTGCTCTTTAGTGTCATCACCACAATGACAGAGTTTCACTCATGAGAAGTTTGGGTTAAAAAGTCATTTAAAAACAAACAGTCAGTCAGTCACACAGTATTCTTGTAGAATCATCTTCATAGTCTTCATCATCAGACGCTGGGTTTTGGCGCGAAGAACGACAATCACCAGAGAAAGAGGAAATGAACGCACACGTACACTCATATCAACTCATTACATAGGTTTGTGATTTTATTTGTGAAGGAAATAAAAGCTCTTAACTTTCACACGCACGCACACACACACACACACACTGCATGTGAAACACAGCAACCCAGACTCAATACATGATACACACGCATACACACTTAAACACACATGTATACACACACACATACACACACATACACACTTAAACACACATGTATACACACACACATACACACACATACACACTTAAACACACATGTATACACACACACATACACACACATACACACTTAAACACACATGTATACACACACATACACACACATACACACTTAAACACACATGTATACACACACACATACACACGCATACACACACAAACACACATGTATACACACACACATACACACTTAAACACACATGTATACACACACATACACACTTAAACACACATGTATACACACACACACATACACACGCACACACACGTATACACACACACACACACTTAAACACACATGTATACACACACTTATACACACGTATACACACATACACACACGTATACACACACATACACACGCATACACACTTAAACACACATGTATACACACACTTGTACACACACATATACACACGTATACACACACATACACACACATATACACACGTATACACACACATACACACACACATACACACTTAAACACACATGTATACACATACATATACACACGTATACACACACGCATCAACACACTTAAACACACGTGTATACACACTTATACACACACACATACACACTTATACACACACATACACACACACATACACGCACACACACACACATACACACACATATACACACATATATACACACACAAACACACACATACACACACACACACGTAAACAAATGTACATGTATACAAACACTTATACACACGTATACACACACATACATACACACATACACACGTATACACACTTAAACACACGTGTATACACACGCATCAACACACTTAAACACACGTGTATACACACTTATACACACACACATACACACTTATACACACACATACACACACACATACACACACACACATACACACACATATACACACATATATACACACACAAACACACACATACACACACACACACGTAAACAAATGTACATGTATACAAACACTTATACACACGTATACACACACATACATACACACATACACACGTATACACACTTAAACACACATGTATACACACACTTGTACAATCACATATACACACTTATACACACACGCATACACACACACATGTATACACACACTTGTACACACAAATATACACACGTATACACACACACATGCACACTTATACACACACGCATACACACACGTGTATGCACACACTTATACACACTTATACACACATACATACACACTTATACACACACATACACGCACACACACACACACACATACACACACTTATACACACACAAACACACACATATACACACACACAAACACATGTGTATACACACACATACACGCACACACACACACACATACACACACAAACACACACGTACACACACACAAACACTGGTTTAACAAACCTCTTCACATGATTCACAGAGACTCTGTGAGTGTGTGAATAATTCATCCTCATCTCTATGAACTCGTCCTCTCGCACCATCATCCATTCATCCCTTCACATTTACTCACACAGTCACAGCAGCAAATAACCAGCAGAAGAAGAAGAAGAAGAGGAAGAAGAAGTAGAAGAAGAAGAAGACGAAGAGGAAGAAGAGGAAGAGTGAGTGTCAGGACAGTGATGGAGTTTTATCCTCTGCAGGATTCTCACCTTCATGGCAGACACTCCTCACAGCCAAATAATGTGAAAATGGTGGAGACATCATCTTCATCGTCTTCATCATCTTCACCAGGAAGACTGAAAGAGGAACGAGAGGATGAGAGAGAGAAAGAGAGAGAGGTTGAAGAACATGGAGGAAACCTGGTGACATGAGGATGAAGAAGAAACAGACGGGTCGATGAGTTATAACAGGACGTCGTGATCTGTACTGTCATTAACCAATGGGGATACAACACACACACACACACACACACACACACACACACACCAGAGAGAGAGACAGGGAGAGAGAGACAGAGAGAGACAGAGAGAGAGAGAGAGAGACAGATACCATCTTCCTGTTTGTCAATGCTGGTGGTAAACTTTCCACTGACATCCCCAGTGTGTGTGTAGGTGTGTGTGTGTGTGTGTGTGTGTATGTGTGTGTGCGTGTGCGTGTGTGTGTGTGTAGGTGCGTGTGTGTGTGTGTGCACACGTGCTTTTGGTGGACATTTTGTGACATTTTTGACATTTGTCTGTTTTTTTTGGGGCTAAGACCTGGTTTTAGGGTCAGTTAGGGATTTAGTTGTGATGGTAAAGGTAAGGGTTAGGGGCTGGGAGTGTCCTCAGTAAGAATGCTGCATGTGTGTAAGATTGTATTTGTCACATAGACAATCATACACAGTACAATGTGCAGTGAAATGTCTTGATCCAAGAGAACTAATAAAAATTCAATATGTAGAAAAGCACATTGCATGTGTGTGTGTGTGTGTGTTGCTGACGTTCTCACATCCTCTGACTCGTCTTTTGTCCGTCTTCCTCGCTGTCCTCCCACACATCGACGCCTCCTGTGGGTCAAACATGTGCCTGCTGACCTGCTGCTTTGATAATTGCTCATCAGTCTCGTGAAATTTGGGTCAATCAAACGTGGACGTGACAGCTGTCAATCACAGCCACAAGTATGGAGAGCGATGCAAGATGTCAAGGTTACTTTCCAGGAGTAGAGGACAAGCACAGTATCCTTCCTGTTGTTCTTCTTTTTGTTCACCATGTACATCTGAAACATGTGTGTCATCATTTCATCTAATAATATGATTCAAGTTAATCAAGGAAGGGTTCATAAAGCTATTGTAACATCAGTCAACACAGTAATAACTGTTTATCAGAGCAGTAAATAAATATAATTAAGCATTTATTAACCTTTAATGGTGCTCCTCAAGGACTTAAACACTAATACACAATAACGCTGAATAGAATGAATCGTGTTTGAATCAAACCCACAAACAACATGTATGAATTAATGCTTAGTTGTAGTTAAGTAATGCTTATTCTGAACTTCCATGCATTTATGAAGTCATAGTTATGGGATGTGTGTTTTTCACATTACAATAAAGGTCACAGAGCGCAAAAGAGCGGGAAAGTAGTGCTAAATTATAATTATTATTTAGTGTCATTATACATGAACGAAGTGTCACTGAAGGGAAACTAATTTTCCACTTTACACAGAAACATTTAATGACTGTGAACTAAAGGAAAGACGTTGACTTACAGTTACCTCAAACTTTTCATTTACTTTCAGTAATTACAGTAGCTTTATAGACCCTTAAATAATATATGAATTAATAACTTTACTATTCAGAATAATGGCGAGTAAAAACATTAATTATCATAAAGTAAATGCACAGGATTAAGTTATGTTCATGAATGTACCCTTATATTAAAAATAAACACAATCAAATTATATTTTACATTGTGTACATTATAATAATTATATATTAGTGCATAACATCATTTCATTTAATAATTTTCGAAAGGCAAAAGGCTATAAATGACTATATATGTATATATATATACACAGATACATAAATATATATATATACGTATATATATATATAAACATATATACTACATGTGTGTATATATATATATATAAACACACATATATATACACATGTATATATATATACATATATACATGTGTATATATATATACACGTGTGTATATACATATATATGCATATATATACATACATATATACATATATGTATATATATATATATGTAAATGTGTGTATATATATATATATATATCTATCAAATATCTCTTTTCATGTTGTACATTTCCAAATAAATAAATGCAGTTGAATCATGAGTTGTATAGAAGGCAACATTATACAGGCACTGGTGTTTCAAAGGTGACACTTTGTAAAAAAAGAAAAGAGCAGGAAGTGACTTGATCATTTTATCACAAACAATCAGACATAAAAACAGCAGCAGGGACCTTCAGGCTTATCTGTGTTTGTTTCTTTTCTTTTTTAAATGTACACGAGTCACTTCCATGGCAGTAGAGACAAATATGACGTGCCTCTCCACTGGTCAGGTCCATCCACAGTAGTAAAACATATGTAAATGAAGGGCTTGCTGCATAAATACACATCACGAGTGCGCACTTAAAGCTGCATAATGAAGATGGGTTTCAACATGTCAGGTCAGCTTCCACAGAGAGCATAGAAACACATACACCTACACGTTTTCCAATGGAGTGGCCCTTCACAGAGTGCTCGTGGCGGTGGAAGATGAGCAACACAAGTTCATCATTTTACTTTGGTGAAAGTTGTGGGGAGAAAACTATGTGATAAAAATAACCATAAAAGCATCATTTTCAACAGCTCCAGCAAATGTACATTCAGTTGTGTCCTCCACAGTTCACGGCTTAAGGCGATACATATATATGCACATTCTGAGACTGAAGGAAAACTATTCAAACTCAAAGAAACTTGGACTTAACTTACTGGACATATAAAAATAAAATAAGAAAGATTCAAACTTCATGAACATCACTTTCCGCGACATTATTTACATTAAATAATAACATACGGCTGTACATTATAAATGTTTTCCTTCATAATTCAGGACTCCCTTACAGTGTGTTATGTTACAGCCTCACACTCTCAGTGAGTTCATGCACAGTGAATTTCTCAATAACTGGGCTCATCCATGTCGTCGTCGCTCCAGTCAGGTGGCGCGTCTGTTCCAAAGTATCGATCGCCAAAGTTTCCTACATGGATGAAAAAAGGATCATTAGAAGGGTGTAAAAAATCATTTCACTTCAGTTTTGATTCACAAGATCTGCACCTTTAACAGTGTAGTAGAAAATGAAGGCTTCACTTGCATGATTATAAATGATCAGACCTAGTTTGACCTGATCACCCTAACAGACCACTTAGATCCCAAAATACAGGTTTACTTGTGGTTCACAGAGTCTGTAAGAGCAGAATGGGAGGCGGAGCCTTCAGTTACCAGGCTCCTCCTCTCCTGTGGAACGAGCGCCCAATGACAGTTCAGGAGGCGGAGCCTCTGTCTTTATTTAAAGTTCCCATAGTTTATCCACTGCTGAGAGCGCAGGCCTCTACGAAGCGGAATGGCCCTTCCGTAGACTAGTTACGTCACTGGCGAATTTCACCACTCCTCTAAACAGCAGCGCCTCCTAGTCCGGGCACTAGAGTCCGGGCACTAGAGTCCGGGCACTAGAGTCCGGGCACTAGAGTCCGGGCACTAGAGTCCGGGCACTAGAGTCCGGGCACTAGAGTCCGGGCACATCCGCTGACGTACTTTCAACCGTAGAAGAAGAAGAACTACTCTTGCTCCGTACAACTGATACGCTCAGCAGCGACAACAAGAGTAGTTCTTCTTCTTCTTCTTCTTCAATATAAAGCAGGACGCAGCACCAAACTTCACCTAAAGGAAGGAGCAGTGCCAACAATACTGTCTTTGTGTGCTTGTTTTGTCGTATTGTTTAGCATTAGCAATAGCTGGCTACACGCTAAGCTACACACTTAGCTACAGGCTAAGCTACACGCTAAGCTACAGGCGTTTGCTCGTGTGTTTATCATCTCAGTAACCACAACGTTATCCAAGCTCCAGGCGTCCTGCAGCAGTCTTTCACTGTCACAGTGTCACTGTCTCTGGGTCAGACTCTGGATCAAATGTGTCAGGGATTACAGCATTACTCAATGTTTTGATCATTGCTCGCGGTGCATCCGTCTTTCCAGAGGCGGAGCTGTGGGTCTGAGAGCTGACGTGCCAATGACGTCACTTCCAGGTAACTGGCCAATCACAAGACAGTCCGTGTTCTGTGGGCGTGGTTTTGGTCTGACGAGAGCGTCAGTGATGAGACATTTGAGACGTTTTTGACCATAAAAACCACTTCATGTTTGTAAGTACACCTCCATATCTCACATAGAAGTGAGGACCATGCTATGGCCGCTTTAAAGTTGGACTTAAAACTTTCCTTTTTGATAAAGCTTATAGTTAGAGCTGGTTCAGGGAAACCTGGACCAGCTCTTAGTCATGCTGCTATAGACCGAGACTGCACTCTCTCACACTCAGGGTATTAATATGACTTAATTATATGTCATTAACCTTGTTCTTTCTCTCCCTAGTTTGTGTCTTTCCTTCCTTCCTTTCCTTTTCCTCCCCTCTCTCTCTAACCTCATCTTGCAGGTTGCAGGACCCAGATCCAGTTTCAAGGCTATTATTATCATACATATCATCACAATTATTATTATGCTATAATTTGCTGCTGCTTATATAAATGACATCATAGTTGTATAAACATGTCATTACTGACTGTATAAACTTATAACTTGATATAGTTGTTGTGTATCTGCTCCTGGTCTCTCTCTTCTTTCTGTCCTTTCCCCCCAACCGGTCGAGGCAGATGCTGCACATGTGTGAGTCTGGTTCTGTCAGAGATTTCTTCTTCTGTTAAAATGGAGTTTTCTCTCCACTGAAGCCAAGTGTTTGCTTGTTATTGTGAACTGTTGGGTTTGAATTGAATTGAATTGAATTGAAATGAATTGACCTGTGGCCAGTGTGAGACTTTCTAACTGCTGTTTCACTATCAGGTGGCTGTGCACATGGAGCTTGGGCTGAGTTTGCACTGTTGTGTTTAAAAGGTGTGGGTGTTTCCTCCAACCTCACGATACAGAAGCTATTTACTACAACAGGTGCTGAATTACGCTTTAACAACACAGGCAGTGGATATGTTTGTGATACTGTAGTGTGCACTATCGTGTGCAGGGAATCAAACATAAATAACAAACAAGGGTCTGAGACATCAAGCTCATTTTCTCTGCTTTATTGTTTGATGGAGGGGCTGAAATGATGTGTATTTTAGTCATAAAGCCGGTCTTGTTTGATGTGACTGGAGATGAGCACTGCGCGGCAAAGCCTTGTGCTGAAAACTCCACCAAACCAGAGGAGCCTAGCCAACAAGCTAGCGAAGAAGGAAATATTTTATTTCAATCTTGATGACTGTGCAGACGCTGAATCTATTTATTTATTATTTATTTATTTATTTATATGTTTATTTCGGTCATGACATTTAGATCACTCATCACACAACAGTGTAGTTCACACAATACACATAACCGAAAGGGAAAGCGGGAGAAGCAAAAGCTTATCTAGTCCCGCCCCCATTATCATCATACATGACATAATTATTCTTTTCTTATGAAGATATAGAGATATAGTCTAGCTCTAGACAGTCTAGCGCTAGACAGTCAAATCAGACTCCATGTACTCTATGTACCTGGAATGTTAATGGCGTCCACACTCCGGTTAAACGGAGAAAGGTTTTGACTTACCGCAAAAGAGAAGGGGTTCAGATTGCTTTATAACCCTAACCCTAACCCTAACCCATGTCCTTCAGGGAAGCTAATATATCCTTGATTTTAAAGCAGATGATTGTGCCTCCTATAGGCCAGTCTCGGTATTAAATGTGGATCTAAAGCTCCTCTCAGAGATACTCACTACGCGGCTAGAGACTTTACTTCCCTTGCTGATCAAGGAGGACCAAACTGGCTTTATTAAAGGTCGCAACTCGTGCAACAATATGCATAGATTAATGAATACTGTACAGTTATTCCATCAGTGATCACTTGAAGGTCTGGTTATTTCACTTGATGAGGAGAAGGCCTTCGATTGCGTTGAATGGCCTTATTTGCTCCACACGCCGCATAAATTTGGTTTAGTCAAGCAATTTATTAGATGGATGAAGCTTCTACATAACAACCCTCTTGCTGCAGTACACAGTAATGGCTTTCGATCTTCCAACTTCCAGACTCAAAGGGGTGCAAGGCAGGGTTGTTCTCTTTCACCTCTTTTGTTTGTGCTAGCCATCGAACCTCTGGCTGAGGCAATTAGGACAAACCCTGACATACATGGCCTAACCATAGCACAAGATTACACTTTATGCTGATGACGTTTTGATGTTTCTGACCAGACCTGAGACATTCACTCCGACCCTTATTGAACTTATCAACAAGTTAAGTGTCTTTTCAGGATACAGAATAAACTGTATCCTTCAGAGGCTAGGTTAAGTCGGAGGCTCTGGCTCTGGGCAGCCTGACACAAAAACCTAAAGTCCCACTTCCCTTTAATATATAAATATATATGTATACATATTTATATATATATAAATATATGTATATATATATATATTTATATACGTATGTATATATACACACACATTTAGACTGACAGTATGAGTTTGGGTGCAGTGGTTTGACAGCATCCAAAGTAAAAATATTCATGGAGGTATTATCTGTGTGAGCAGAGTGATTATTGCACATTAATATGGACAATGCCAACGATGAGAACGACTAGTTTGTTTGTGGGCTTTTCTCTGGGTACTGGTTTCCTCTCACAGAGGAAAAACATGCAGCGGTTAGTTGCACAAGAGGTTGTTTGTCTCTGTCGACCATGTCCAGGGTGTGACCCCCTGTCAGCTAATATTTAGGGCTGAATGATTTTTAAATGAATGAATGTATTTATTACCAGATCTAGTTTTTCGGCCCTAATATAATGTGACATGTCTCAGTGCTACTCACCGATGCCAGGTATGATGTGGAAGAGATCGTTGACCTTCTTGTCGACGGCTGTGGTGATGATTTTGACTTGTGGAAATGCATAAGCCACTGAATGAACTCCCATTTCTGCCATTAGCAGAGACACCAGCAGGATTTTCTCCTCCTGAACGTCATGATCCTGAAAACAAAAACATGCCTGTGCATTAAGAGTTGTGTGATGCGATTTAATGCAGAGGGATTTAGATTTGTGAGGGGGGGGGGGGGGGGGGGGGTACACACCAGCAGCACTCGTACGGCCATCATGGCAGCAGCTCCAGTGGACACGGTGCAGTCCATCAGAATCACGTGATCCTCACTGATGTCTTTCGGCAGACGAAGGTAATGAAGCTGACGAGTTAAAAAAGGATGTGGTGACATACATGACCAGCACCTATATCCTGTCGCTATATTCTCTGTGGGTGGCATTGAGCAGAAAACCCACCCACACACAACCTGACAGTTTCCACAAAAGGACATGTAGATGAATCGAAGATAAAAGACAGGATAAATGCCAAACTTAAACACTATGAATCATTAAATATAGTTACATTTAAAATGATTGTTCAGGTTTTTGTCACTATATGAGCGACTGACACAAGGTTAAATATATTTTAGCAACTTAGCTAAAGGCTCACATTATCAAAGTCTACAGTAGCTTAAGAACATGTGAGCTGCTTTACAGCTCACTCTCCTGCACCAAAGTCCATCAAGAAAATGACATTTTACCTCAAAGGGACAAAAGGGGTTGCTGATCATTTGGTAAGTTTGAGTCACTTGGGTAAATCTGAATAAAGGATTTCAAACACCAAAGTCCCAAAGTAACACATTGTAATTTGGTGGTTCAACAGCTCCTGTGTGCTGTGAAGTCAAACTGCTGCTTTCATGGACTTTGGTTTGGGAAGTGAGAATTTACAAAGCCACACAAACGTCTGATTCTGCTTAGAAAAGTCTATTTAATGGAAGGATCAAGGGGCAAAAACATGTTTAAGATATTGTCGACTCAAGCTGATGAAATAATAATAATCGTAAATATAACAACAATGACGCATTTTCTTTATTTATAATAAAGAAAATGATGGGCGACTTTTGAAGACACTCAAAGACAGAGACAAAATAACAAGAATGAAAATAAGCAGTTAAAAACAAGGGGAAAAAACTATAATGGGAAAGATTTCAAATAGATCTAAATGGTGAGAAGACAGGTGTGTGTTGAGCCTTTTGGCTAAAATCAGTATTTCTTTGTGTCCCCACTAGCAGCCATGTTTTCTATGAGAGTTGAGTGTCTTCTGCTGGCTCTCAGTGAAGTGCACATACACAGCACAGTCACCAACACATGAAGTCATTGTTTAAGGTCAATGAAGAAGAAGAAGATTAAAATGTGCTGCAGTTGTGAGATGATCATTTGTACCTCTGGTTCTCCCGTGTCCTGGTTGGTCTGGATGAGGATCTTGCCAATCCGGACATCTTTGCACACGGCCCTCAGAGCTGGCTCCATGGTCTCCCCAGCTCGCAGGATGGACACGCCCGTGATCTGGAGGACATCACAGCGGCGACAGAAATATTAAACAGAGGTTAATTGCATCCATTTGGGTTTGAGGAAGGAGGTAAATGAAGTTCACTCACCCTCTTGCCATGGAAAGCCCTGCCTTCATAATCCTCTCCTTGGGGGGTCTGGACCACGTGGACCTGAGACCATATAAAATGAAAACACTGTAAGAAACAGTGCTGCGCTACAGAACAGCATTGTGTGTGACAAGTAGTTAGTTTTAGGAGACGTGTTCCTGTTTGCACATAGGGTTTAACTTTGTCTTTATGATATTGCTCTCTGCTTTACTATATAAAACATGCCTGGAGCTAATGCATGCCTCTGCCTCTGCTTCTGCTGGAGCACCAGCAGTAAAGCTGATGCCCTGAGCTTTATCAAGGTCACTCACATCTGTCGCTTGTGATCGTTACAATATTACCAGAACTACATGAATGAATACACACAATGGATAAATGAATGAATGAAATTGTAGTGCGTAGCTTTTACAAATAAACAAATGTCTAGTTCTAATGTTAGAATGCAATATATTTCCCTCTGTCTCTCTTTGTCTTATGTTAAGACAGATGACTGAAGTTGACTGAAAACACAAGGAAAGAGCACAAGAAAAGTCTCAGAAGTGAATTCTAGTGCTCCAATAACCCAGTCGTTCAGCAGTTTGTCTCCGCCCACCCCTGCACTGCTGCATTATATACACAAACACTCCCTTAGTCAGGTCTGATAGTATTGCTTGAGAAAGCCTGTTTTCAAATGGAGCACAAAACACGATGTAAAGCGTTGTAATCTACTGGTATTGCTAACGATGACTAGCCCAAATTACATTTACATGTTACATTTACACAGTGAACCGAGGGTGACGTCACTCCCAGTTCAGAGTTCCAATCATCAACAAAAGTTATGGACTGCATGTTTAACAGTGTATGTCAGTGTTTTGCACCTGCGATGGGAGGAAGGAGAGCGCTCGCTCGATCAGCAGACGCATCAACCTCTTGGAGTAGAAGATGAACTCATCTCGGCTCGTTTCCTTATTCCTTAACATTGAAAAAAAGACAATATCTAGTGGCAGCTGCACATATCGTGCTGGCAACAGATGAAATGTATCCGACACATTAGCTTTTTACCTGATGATGGTGTGCATCCCCTTGACCTGGGGCGTGCTCTCCAGAACACTGAGGGTTTGGGGGAGGGGTTGGGCCTGGTGTGCAGATGCCAGGGCTGCCCTGTAACCATAGCAATGACAAATCAAGCAGGCGTGAGTACAAGCTCAAACAACGTGCATGTGTACAGTGCACACGCACATACTGTATGTGAAGAAAAACACACAACACACACACACACACACACAGGACACAGACATGTTTCAGTAGTAGTTTGAGAAAGGGTTGCACAATATATTGTTGAATCACTGCAATGTGTGCAGCTGAATATCCCTCTAGCCTCCAGTTAGCATTAGCTTGTCCATTGTTATGTAAACACAGTCAATGACGTGATGAGAGCACGATGGTCCTGCCCCAGATGCAGCTGTGACCTACTACGGTTAAGGTAGGCTCAATAAGCAGTGGTCACAGTCCAACCCTGAAGCAGCAGCAGCAGCAGCAGCAGCAGCAGCAGACCAGCTGTAGTGGTTTTGCAGTGGCAGGCTGTGTATGTAGAGGAAACACTGCAGATCAATGTCTTCAGCCAATATTGATTGTATCAGCGTTTCCTAATTGACAGTCATTGACTGAATTTCTTTTCTTTTTCTTCGGTTTTCTTCACCATGTTTTTCATAACTATATGAACCCTGAACACACATATATCATGTAGCAACTATATGACAGAAAAGTTTTGCAAAACATTGCACTGTCCACTGTTGTGCAGCCCTAGCTGGAGACGACAATGATAGTGTGAAACCACTTTCACCGAACAAAACTGCAAAGCACACAGTACTGTGTGGAAAACGCCAATGGAAACTGCAGAGTGCAATAATGACGGAAGATGATGAATCAAGCTTACAAAAAAATGAAATGAATTTGACAGTTATTTTCCATGGCTACTTAATAATAAATGAAGACCCCAGTATTCCACACATATTGTAATATGTGGTTATCCCAGCTCTCCACTGGGCTCTAGAGAGAAACACACTATTAGAAAAAGCACCTCAGGTGCCCACAGTGTCACTGCGTTCACATGTTAGCCAGATGCAAAGAAAGCGGAAATAAAAAAACGTAGCAAGTCTGCTCACATATCCCAGCGAAGTTTCCTCTTCGATGACAACACAACAACAATCAAAACAGACACACAGACACGACGCACAACGGAAAACAGGAGGAAAAATGAGAAAGAGACACAATGTCAGGTGGATGAAGGGATGAGGGACACAGTGACAAGTGTGACAGCTGAGAATTTCAAATGTTCCAAATCCACTGCCATGTTTAATTAAAATAACTGGGTGTAAAAAGGTGTCTGGACCAGAGTTTGGTATCTAGTGCACGTGCATCCAAATGTGTGTACGCGTGGGAGGTGCACGCACCAACATGTGGCTGTCACTCTTTCACCATGAAGAACAGAAGAGGTTCAGCTCACAGGCCCCAGCATATCCTGTGTCTAAAGACAGACATCAAGCTCACTTCCTCCCTCTCTCTCTCTGGCTCAGTCTCACATATTGTGGCTGACATTCAATGGAAAATCTCAGCGCTTTGTAGTTGGGTATTGGAAACTTTCTCTGTGGCTGAGGTATGTGATAGTCAACAATAGCTGTAGCAAGAGCTTCCTCTCTCACACTTTGTGTTACAGCCTCTCTCACGTTTGTCTTATGACAGGAGGGGTCAGCGGCTTGACTCGCTGGTGTATTTTTAGACACAGAAGCCAGGAAGAGTGTGAGTTGTCATTTGTCTACAAAGGTATAAAGAGGGAAAACCAACGTCTTTACATGAAATGCTGGCTGCCCCACTTTAAAAAACATCGCCGTGTATTTCAATTTATTCCACAATACTCTTTATGCATCTCACGCCGGCTCCTTAAGGAGCTGCGTTTGATTTACAGACGTGGCACAAGAGCGCCACCTGCTGATATGCCATGGCAGCCAGCAGATCAGTGGAAAGTTTGGTTTTGCGAGCCTCCGTCTCTCCCCCTGCAAGTAAGGGGTAAGCTGGAGTGGTGGAGGGGAAGTGGGCAGAAGGTGGAGGAAGAGAAGGATAGACAGGATAAAGGCTACTCTACCTGACGCTGAGCTCGCGCTGTGAGCCACGGACGAATTTGCAGTGGGGTTGGGGTAGAAAGTGAGACAATAGGCCATCAACAGCATGTTTGTTACTGTGTGTGTGTGTGTGTAAGAGAGAGCGTGTGAACAGTGGAGGAAACAAATTGAAGAGCACTGTAGCACAACACACACAAAAACTATTTAGCTTTTAGTGACAATTAGTTGCAGCATTAAATCCAAAAGTAAGTACATGCCATGAATCAACACCAAGAGTCATGAGTGTATTATTTCTATTAGAAATGATGTTAGAACAATAATAATGACGGTGGATGTTTCTCAGGTTTATCAAGAAAACAATGTTTGCAAGTTAAAGGCTGAATGAAACGGTTTCCTTACAAAACTAATATGTACAAAAAGAGCTGAACTATCCTGTCTTCAGTTGTGTTTTTAAAAGGCTGAAAACGTTTGCCTTAAAAGTTCATTCTCATCTAAAAAACTGTCTAATGCATTTTCTTTCCACTAGAGGGCAACATGAAGCTTGTAATTACTGACAAAAAAAGGAATGGAAGTATAGATCACTGCTTTGACTGGGTTTTGTGATTTATACTGCGTTGTAATGGTCATTTATTCTGAGCTCTAGATCAATATTAGATAAGCTCTATTTATATTAGACTTAGATATTAGATGAGTGAGTGTATGTGGATCTGTGACTGTGGCCTCTCTTACCTCCTCCAGCTGACTATGCACATGCTGCACGATCAAATCGATGGCAACCATGTTGCCGCCACCTGACAGCAAAAAAAAAGAAAACAGAAAAGTCAGTACCACTGAATTCAGTCACTCCAAATGACATGGAGTAGTTTTGTAAAAATGAACCCGTGTAAGAGTGTGTACACACCACGTGGCACCACAATGTCAGCAAGGCGCATGGTGGGCTCAATGTACTGCTCAAATGCAGGCTTGACAAACTTGTTGTACTGTTTGATGACACCCTCGATTTCCCGTCCCCTCTCTGTGATGTCCCTCCTCAACCTGCGCACAAGCCGGATGTCCGAGTCGGTGTCCACAAAAATCTTCATGTCCAGAAGCTGCCAGGCGAGCATTGAAACAGAGGAGAACAAGAACAGAGTGGATGAAGCTGGGTGCAAGCTGAGGGAGATATGACAACAGTATTAGTACTGTATTTTTGACAGGGTGAATGGCACCTCTGTCCCATCACCTTCATTGCAGTAGTGATTGGTGGAGAAGCTCAATTCAGGCCCAGTGATTTAGACAATAATTATGTAAAAGTGAACATTCTTTTTATTTACAGTGTATATATAATGTGTGCAAAAGTAAATGGGCTATATCGCAGTAAATAACACACAATCAGTCAACCAATGCAAATACAACAGTGCATATTTGACCATCAGTTCTGCTGCATTGACATGATGGAGTTTGAAACCATGACAGCACAACAGAACATCAAAGTTGTACTTTATGGCATACATCACTTACCACATACATAAGTGATGCACAATGTAATCTTGTTAACAAATGCACGTGTTACCACGACGTAGATGTTACCACAGTTGTAACAGACAACCAGAAAAGACCATTTGCCAAATGTAGAGAGACCCAGAGAGAAACCTTTCCAAAAAGGCTCAACTAAAACTAAGAAAACTAGTATGTGAGATTAGGTGTGCTCTATATTAAGAATAAGTTTGCCAGTTTTCCTCTCTGTTGTTTATGGCGTTTGTGTCACTGTAAACCACTCACACTACAAGAGACACGAGCTCAATCCCAAAGAAAACCTGTTCACTTTGGCTCAATCTGAACAGAGGGTTTTTAAGAACAACCCTCTGTTCTCACAAAAGAACACACTTTAACTTACTGATGGGGAAGCAGTGGATCGATAAGGTTTCCCTAAGGACTGTGCTGCTGGCACTGGGGGTGAGCGCTTTACAAAGAAGCACAAATGTCAGTTTCCTTTGCTATTCCTCAAGATAGTGACTCTCTCCTGCCTGCTTCTGAGTGCAGTGTATGAAATAAACTGACTCTTACATTTCAATCAGAGTGTGTAGATAGAACAGACTAATATAAAGTAGATTTTTGACAATAGTACTCGCTGCTTTAAGAAGAGATCAACAACTTATTCAGGCACGCACCAACACACCAATAACATCATCCTACCTTCAAGAGCTCTTTATCTGCAAACGCCATGATTCCCTCAAAGATGATGACACTGGCTCCATATACAGTTTTCTATGGTGGAAAAAATGAATCATAGTCATTAATCAATATGTTATCTATATCATGACATGAGACAAAATGTGGTCTTATATTCAGGATATCATTATATCATATATCACTTATGACTTTTCCTGGTTGTAAGGGCTCTTGCATTGATAATCATATTTATTATGTTGAACACATTTGTGAAATATACGACCATTTATAAATTAAATTAAACAATTCATGGAATCGACAAAATTATATTTTGTAAAAGTCACTTCATAACATTTCTTTAATTTTAAGCTGAATTATTTGTGTTATAGCAGAATTTGACATAATTGAAGTCAATGTCATTGTTTCTAACACACGTAAATATCCTTCATTTAACATTTCAACAAGCCATAAAGAAGAAAGCAGGTATTGTATTATATTTCCAGCATGTAATACAGATGAGAAACATTTTCAGTGCAGAGAAACTAACAGCTTTATATCTCGTAAGTGGGGATATAGTCTAAGATATTATTTATAGCCTTACAGAAGTATTGATTTGATTTATATTGTGATAAGATTGTTTCCCACATTATCCAGCCCTACACCAAACCTCAACAATAACAACACAAGTAGTGGTCAGTGACCATCTGATATGTAGTACATATGTAATCCTGGTTAACAGAGAGACTGGTGTGTGTGTGTGTGTGTGTGCACATCCTCACCCACTCCTTCTGCCTCCCATGAGTTGTAAAGTCATAGACAGGGATTTTCACACTTTTGCCCTGTTTGAGTTTGCGCAGGGTGTGTGTCAGCAAATCAAAGTCAAAGGCATCGGGGTGATCAAAGTTATAGTCATTACTGGCGGCCAGAGTCTGCTCCTCTGAGGACAGGACCTGAGGACGACAGGCACAGACAGACACAGTGTGAGAATGACATGAGTGACACTCATATCATAACATGTGTTCTCACAGAACAACATATACATGCTCTTACTGTGGATTAGTGAGGAAATCACACAACACATAGAACAGTGTTCAAGAGCAGTGGAAGTTGAGCAGGCCTAAAATTAGGAGAACATTAAGCGACCACTGTGACGTCTGTACCAGGTGGTATGTGTGTGTGTGTGTGTGTGTGTGTGTGTGTGTGTGTGTGTGAGAGCATGTGAGAGTGAGAGAGTGGGAGAGAGTTTATGCCTTGGGGTGGCTAAGCATTAAAACTTCACACCTGATGTTGTAAATTTCAAATGTCAATACCTTTTTCTAAAGTGTAACTGATTACACCCTTGAAACATTAATGTCATGAACACTTAAGGCTGCACATGTTGCTCTGAGAATGTGATTCCACATCAGACCACAAGAGGAAAAGCTGCAGATTGTTTGTAAGATGTGTTGAGCAGTGGATTCTGCCCTCAGTGAGGCACAGGTTTCTGCTTGTGTTCTCAAGTTCTTCTTGCAGGGCTGCGTCTAAGGATTATTTTCATAATACATTGATTATTTTCTCCATTAATAGATAATGGATAGATTCTGGCCATAAAATGTCAGAAAATGGAGAAAAATGATGATCAATGTTTCCCAAACCTGGAAATAATAAAACTGGTATATATTCACATTTCAGATTAATAATAAAAAAATATTATTATTAATTATTATAAACAATTATTAAAATAGTTGATGATAGGACTGAACGATTTTCAATAAATATCTGTGAGACAATGTTCCCTTCAGTCTGTAGAATGACATGTTTATAGGGCAAGACAATCATTCATCTAAAAGGATATTTTGACACACGTTTTGACTCTATTGCATAATATTCTTACGATTTGAAAATTGCAGCAGGTCATATTGCATTTTAGATAAAATTTCAATGAACTGTTCAGCTCTAGTTGGTGATAACATTAGGAAAGTATAGCCCTATTTTCTTGTACAGAAAAAAAGAAAAAATACATACGGAACTAAAACACAGCTAGTAAATAATTACTTGTTATTTTAATAATAACAATAACTACTATTTTGAAAAGCTATTAATCACTTTGAGTTTAAATATTGATATTGTTAATATGCTTGTCTATGTCTGTAAACAGAATATCTGTGGACATTCAAGGACATCTTGAAAATGGACGTAGTGGCACCATTCTCCTTATTATAAGTCATTGTAGCATTAAAATGCTGTTATTTTAAGTGAATATAGTAGTGAATATAGAGTAGGGCTCAACAATGAATCGCAATGTTATCGCATTCGCAGGAGGTGCAATATTTGTTTAAGCCTAAATGTGTGTCAAAATATAATTTTAGATCAATTATTGTCTAATAATATAATATAATAATACACATCATATTGTACAGACTGAAGAGAACATCTTTGTTTCGCACAGATCTGCACAAATATCCCACAGTAATCATTTTCTTTCTCCTCTGATATCACAATAAGACTGTCAAAATAATTCCATATTTATTCAAAATCATTCAGCCCTAATATAGAGTATTGACAGTTTAACAGTAAAAGACTCTCACAGGACTGTGAGCACGAGGCAAGTCCATCTGATTTATATGGCACTGAACCATAACAGAGGTTATTGCAGGACACTTTTTTATATAGAGCAAGTTCAGACTGTGCTCTTAATATCAGTTACAGAGATCCAACTGTGGTTTTCATGAGTATAGACCTGACCTGAGGAAAAAGACAACAAAACAGAGAGAGACGGAGAAGAAAGGCTATTTCCTGTTCTGATAAGTCTGTGTACATACAAACACAACCTCAAATCTTCACACTGTCTTCACTGTTGGCTGGAGCAAGTTGTGACTGAGCACCAGCTTATCAACACTAAACATTGACTTCTGTTCCTGTATGTAAGGGTGTGTGTGGAAGTTGATGTGGAAAAGCCTTTTTTGTTGGTTTCATAGGAACGGTAGCATTTTACATGTCAGTGTCCGGTGATGAAATGTGAAAAGTATAGAACCAGCAGTCACTGGTACATTCCTCCTACTCTGACCTGCTGCTGCTCTTTCAACTCAATCGTCTTTTATCCCTTCCGTCTTATTTTCTCTAAAATAAATCCTATATTCTCCTTTTACACCCTCGAACAGTGTTCTGCACGTTTGCCACGTTCTGTTTTTCAAAGCCCGGTCTTGCTGTACGGCTGCAACAGCTAGTAGACAAAACATCGATGATGAAAATGAGTTGTCGGTTACTGCTTTTTCACGCAGTGGACCTGAACAACAACATTTTTATATGGAGTGAGACATCTCGCTGTCTACCTATCTCTGCTGGGAGTCGTGTGTGCAGTGGGAGAAGGCAGGAGAATGATCAAAGCTGAGCTTGCATATAACAGTAGCATGTCAGTAGAGACATATTATCCGATTAATCGAAATATAGTTTCAATAATCCGTGAATAGTCAACCATCAAATAGTTGTTGGTGCAGTCTTATCCTGTGGTGTATAAAGAATGTATATCATAAAATAAAATAATATTAAATACTGGTATACTGCCCAGCACTAGTAGAGAGGAAGTAAATCCACACACACCTTGTAGAAAGAGTCCATTGACAGCAGTACAACCCAGGGAACATCTAGAGCCTCAATGATTTTCCTGGCGACGGTCGTCTTTCCTGAAGCGCTGCCGCCACACAGACCTGTGACAGAGTCAAGTCATTCAGTAATGTACGTTTAAATACCAAAATACAGCCTGGCTTATTCTATTGTGGTTATTTGCATGTGGAGGAGCAGGCGGTAACAATATAATCAGCCCCAACACTTAGTGGTTCTAAAAAAGGTATTTTTTAGAACCACTTGTACAAAACAGAGTTGTATTTCCAGAGCAGCAGCAAAGCTGAGGTATTTGATTGGACTGAACTGTCAGTAATGGCACTGAATGGGATTATCAATTTCTGAAATGTCCTCAAAAACAATGTGCTACTGCCAACATACAGTATCAACAGTCCTTTTTTCCCTTGCTTTTTTGTAGATGTAATATTATTAGTGTAAATCTGATTCAGTTGTTTTCACTGATCTAGACTGTTCGCTCAGTGTCACATGTGTCGCAATCTCAGACTCTGACAGTAAATCTAGGGAACACTTCTCCACTATCCCACACTTGACCCAATCAGGAGCCAGAACTCCCCAAAGGGGCGGTCCTGTCTGCTGTTTCCCCCCTCCCACACCGACCACTGCCCACCAAACGTGTCCATGAGGTGACACAGGGTGGAGGGAGGATGCTCACGGCAGCAACACACAGGAAGTTTGTCAGAATATGACATCACTGACAGCAACTTCAATTTAGACTGAATGGATGTTTTTCCCCTCAGTTATGAGACTCTTAAAAGGCTGTATTGTGCTATAGCATTTGATTTGTATGGAAATGGGTGACAGTGCAAATGTAGGGGATAAAGTTCTCTACATGAAAGAAACTAAGTCAGTAGCTGTGTCTCAGAACAGCCTGCGATATCATGATGGAATAAAGACTTGAAACTAGCAGAAAAATGTTGTTGTGATGATGTTATAAATCATGCCCATTTTCCATAAGACTTCCATAGAAACAGATTTCCATTGCAACCAGTGGTCCCTGGTGGCTAACTGCTACTTTTGTCCTACTTCCTGTGCTTCACTTTACATGCTAGATGACTCGTCCTTTCTTAATTACAGTTTCTTGTCTCATTGTTAGCTACATATCTTTATGAATATCAATGAATCTACCAGTTAGGGCCTTTACTGCTTATACCTTATAGTTGTGGCACTGTGACTGAAGTAGTCCTTAAACAAAGCCTCTGAAGGATGCAATAAATAGGTACAAACAAGATATTTCACAGAATTTCAAAATAAGAGAACAAAATGTGGAACATTATATACAGTGGAGGAAATGATTATTTGATCCCTAAACTTTGTGAGTTCACCCACTGACACTGAAATTGTATTTCATCATTTAATTTAATCAATGGTAGGTTTATTTTAACAGGGAGAGACAGATTATCAAAAAGAAAATCCAGAAAATCTCATAAAACAAAAGATTTAAATTATTTTGCAATTCACTGAGTGAAATAAGTATTTGACCCCCTATCAAAACATGACTAAGTTCTTGGTGGAGAAACCCTTGTTGGCAGTACAGAGGTCAGACGATCACCAGGTCTGCAAACATCTCAGCAGGAATTTTGGACCACTCCTCTTTGCAGATCCTCTCCAAATCCTTAAGGTTTGGAGGCTGTTGAAGCTTCAGCTCCCTCACAGATCTTCTACAGGATTTAGGTCCAGAGACGGGCTCGGCCACTTCATGACCTTCATGTGCTTCATCTTAAGCCACTCCTTCGTTGCCTTGGCTGCATGTTTTCGGTCATTGTCGTGCAGGAAGACCCATCCACGACCCATTTTAAGAGAAGGCACAAGGCCCCGTCCATCTTTCCCTGGATACGGTGAAGTTGACCTGTCCCCTAAGCAGAGACACACCTCCAAAGCATAATGCTTCCACTTCCATGCTTGACAGTGGGGATGATGTTCCTGGGGTCATAGTCTGAATTCCCCTTCCTCCAAACACGGCGAGTGGAATGGATTCCAAAGAGCTGGATGTTGATGTCACCTGACCACATCACCTTCTCCCAATCATTCTCTGAATCATTCAGGTGTTCAAACTTCAGACGGGCCTGTGCATGTGCCTTCATGAGCAGGGGCACCTTACAGGCGTCGTGTGTGTTACCAATGGTTGTCTTGGTGACTGTGGTCCCAGCTGCCTTGAGATCATTAACAAGCTCCTCTCGTGTAGTTCTGGGCTGATCCCTCACCTTTGTCATTGACAGTCATTTTATGTTTCTTCCATTTTCTAATTATCACAGCATCAGTTCTTTGGTCTTGCCCATGATGGAGAGGTTGGTGTCTGATTGAATGATTCTGTGGACAGGCGTCTTTCATACAGGAGGACTTTATTCAAGTGAGAGGACTAGTCTGTGGGAGCCAGAATTCTTTATTGTTGGTAGAGGATCAAATACTTATTTCACTCAATGAAATACAAATAAATTTGTATCTTTTTTTAAATATGATTTTCTTTTAGAAAAATCATATTTCACTGTTAAAATAAAGCTACCATTACAAGTATAGACCGTTAATCAGTGTCAGTGTGCTAACTTAAAATATCAAATCATTATTTCGTCCACTGTGGTTCACATTAAAAATAAACACATTTGTGATAAGAGATTAATCTATAAAAAACAAGTCAGAAATAAAATAGAAAAAAATATGTGTTATTTGAATCAGCTTTCCGTCTCTCTCTCTCTCTCTCTCTCTCTGTCTCTCTCTCTGTCTCTCTCTCTCTCTCTCTCTCTCTCTCTCTCTCTCTGGCCAAACATACTATGTTTAAAAGGATGTTTTTATCATAATTTGATATGAAGTGTGAGACCACTGCTTAGTTGAATGGAGAATGGTACAAAAACAAGGAGTCTTAACTTAAAGTTAAAATGTTAAAACTATGTTAACTACTGTTAGTGATGTATATTGTTGCTCTGTTGCTAGGCAGCTATAAAGGCAAGACAAGCTGGGAACATGATTGGGAAACCCCATACACCAGGCCGTCTCAGTGTGTTTTAGCCTTCTCTGTCTAGACTGCGTCCTCTAAAGGATGCAGCCCCCAGACTGAGACACAGCTTGTGCCATGACACAGCATGACAGAGTCTTACCAATGACAAAGGCCTCTTTGGACTGTGCTCCATGTTCGTTGTACCAGGGTGGGCGTCCAGCAGTGTAGATGGTTCGTTTGGAGGTGCGTAAGAGAGGAGGCTCAGACTTGCACTGGCTCGTGGTCCTTTTCCTCGGTGTCAGTCCCGTGCTCACTGAGGGGAGAAGTCGGTCCAGTGATCCTTCACAACCTCCACTGTGAATCGACAAACACACAACAGAGTACAGCATCACTGACTGCAGGAAAAGACAAGACAAAAACAACCAGAGCTCGCTATTTGTTTTGTTTTTTGAGGTAAAGAAAGGGTGTTACAACGTGTCTTTCTTTCTGTGGTTTTAGAAATCAGGCAATTCCACTGCAGTGTGCCATTATTTTTGCTGCTAGTGCTACTAAGAGCATTTGGTTGGTCAGTGCTTTTTAAGTCTTTTTAACTGATCTACAGTTCGGCATTGTTGGCTTTGATTCTTGTGTCGGACGTCGTGCTCATGACCGCCAGTCTGTTGACGTCACATTTTAGTATGGGCTCAGCTCGCTTGGAACTGGGTACTATCCATAAAAGAAAAGCAAAAACAACAACAAGTAGAGTCGAGTCGAGTGCAGTAATGCAGGAAAAGCACCAAAGAAGAGCCATAAAATACAGTCTTCCTAAAATCTTTTCTTTGACACCTGAGACCTCACATATTCTGAATAATACAAAAGACAGGTTATGCTGCATTCTATTTACATTGGAACTCAGAAGTCAGGGCTGGGAGTGATGTCATCCCCGAGTTTAACACGTTTAACACGTCTCAGTGTAACCATTGTTACCAACACCAGTTAATAACAACGCTCTACGTGGGATTTTTGCAAGCAACAAGCAACATGTCTACGGTTACAAATGAAACCGTACTATGTACTATGTACTAAGTACAACTGATTTACTACGACACAAGTGGTTACATTAGAACCACTTTTTTTCAACATGATAAAGTTCTTATATTTACACATTAGCCGCATATGTCTAATAGGCTTTAGAGTATTTTAAGACGTAGACTCTTGAAAAATGATTGTTCCAGTCTTTTCTCTCAGACGCCTCACAGCATGCAGGTAGTTACAAGAAACACAACCGTCTCACACAACATACATTTGTGACATGCGCATGCTTGCCCCGCAAAACCCGCAGTTAATATAAACCAAGCTTTACAGGTGCTGATCCTCATCCCAGCATCATCACACTCTTCAGCACAATTTCAACATGGCATTGAAACGGGAAGCCAATTAGCACATGTTTGCCAAACACACACACACACACACACACACACCAACATCAATACAAACACACACACACACACACACACCAACATCAATACAAACACACACACACACACACACACACACACACACCAACATCAATACAAACACACACACACACACACACACCAACATCAATACAAACACACAGCTGCCACACAGCACTACATTGACTTCCATTCATTTGGAGAACCTTCACAGACATTCTCCTTAACCTTAACTATAACTATATATGGCTTTTTACCTGGTTATATATATATATATATATATATATATATATATATATATATATATTTCATAATCGATTAATCTGACGATTATTTTCTTGATTAATTGATTAATCGTTTGGTCCATAAAATATCAGAAAACCTTAAAAAATGTTGATCGGTGTTTGTCAAACCTGGAAAGGATGATGTTCTCAAATGTCTTGTTTTGGCCACAAACCAAAATGATTGACTTTTAATGATCTCTTTGTTAAATAGTTGTCGATTAATTTAGTAATCGATTAATAATCGATTAATTGTTTCAGCTCTAATAAACATATACATATATATATAAACATAAACATATACATATATATATATATATATATATATATATATGTATATATACACATATATATTATGCCTAACCCTAACATTAACCTAACCACATTTTAGGTAAAAAAATATAAATGCACCCGCACACACGTGTGAAGCGAGTGTTGTTCACCTTATCCAATGTCAATGACTGTTTTTTTACACTTTGAACAGGTGAGCCTACAGTGTGGAGGGATATAACTGACACAGTCGTACAAAGTACACTATACATATTAACTCAAGAGTCATGTGACCATTTGTTGCAACACTATCCTGTGTGTGCATGCACTCTGCTGAGGGTGTTGACAATGATTAAGACAGTTGTAATAATATTATGGCCTTGTAGAATCAGATAAGATAAAAAGACCCACAAAAACAAATGACAAAGCTCTTTCAGCTCTTTCACAACAAGGATTTGCATAGATTATTCAAACACACATTTGCACAACACAATAACAAAGCCCATGATGTAACTTCAACTCAGGCCCTGTTCACACTTGGTACTGACATCTATTCTGAGAGATCTGATCTGAAGTGGACAGCAGCAGCACCAAGTTTGTTCACACTTCTTCACCTCAATTCTCCGGTGTAAGTAAGTTAATAAAGCTTAATTCCATAGCACAAATATGAAAATATTAATATAAAGATAAATAATAAAAACAAGAAACAGAGAAAAACAATAAACCAAGGTATCTTGCCCAACGAGAAGAGATAAGGCCTTTTTTTTAAAATTGGTCTAAAGTGTCTGTGCAGCTCTCACATGGAAAGGAAGGCCACTGTATCTTAGCTGTAGATAAGACACACAGATATTTATGAGCCAGTTTACTTTGTTCACCCATGTCTCTCCACCAACGCAGCGGCGTGCTATCTGCACAGCGACGAGTCTCCCTCATACAGGCTTAAGGTGCCGTCACCTCTGCCTCTTCACCATCATCATATGATATGGTACAGAACCTTACAAGCACCCTCAGTTGGATGCTAACTGGTACTACTTCAAATGTCCATGAAACTACCACCTGAAGTTTTCATGACTTCACCATGAGTAATAATAGTCCAATATATGAAATAATCGTCTGAAGCCAATAATGAAACAATGCAGCTATACTGAGCGTCCCGAGGACAGACGTGCGCTCAAACATGCAAAAGAATGTGTCCCGAGATCAACTCCAAATGTGCTGTGCATAATCCTTCAGGTCTGAACACCACCTGAGAGAGTTTGGTCTTAATGCTCCATTTATGGAGGAACTGATGTTTGGATTTAAATTGCAACTGCACAGAAAAAGTTAATTGATCAAAAATATTTACAGTGAATGTATATTTAAGTGAATTAAAAGAGAAAAATGTGTGCGAATTGTAAGTTTGTGAAATGATCGTCTACATGCAAATCACAGCCTGGGGCGTGCTCAACATGCACTTTAGTATGTGTCCTGTCAAGCTAGCACTTGTTCATTCTCACCTGTCATTTAAAAAGACAACAACACTTTAATTAAACGTGTGTGCAATCATTGTACAGTGTCTTCATGTCAGTATTTTGTAGAAAGAATTTGTCTATGAATGTGTTTAATTTGTGTTCAAACGAATAAAATAATACAATAAACAAACTCACAAGTGTATGTGCATGTTAGCAATGAGTGCATTTAGGGCTATATTGATATTGTATGTCTATTGTGACATGGATTTTAGATCACATGATGACTTCTCCTGGTTTTAAAGGCTGTTGCATTGATAATCGTCATAGATTGAATATATTTGTGAAATATACCAAATAAAACAATCATTTTCATTCAATTTCAATATACTGATTAATTAAAAAATACATGTAATGAACAAAATGATATTATAAAAAGTCACTTGGAACACAAAGGATTAGGTCAATTGACCGTAAGTGTGAGAGTGAATGGTTGTTTGTCTCTATACTGTATGTGTGGCCCTGCGAATGACTGGTGAACTGTCCAGGGTGTGACCCCGCCTGTCGCCCGAGGTCACACCACCGCCCGCGATGGATGGACTTAACACACATTTTAAGCCTAATTATCTGTGCTATAGCAGAATGTGACCATATTTATAGTCTTAGTATTAGGCAGTTTCCACATGAGGCTACTGTAACTGACCTACTTGGATGTATTTGCAGTGGCTGAAGGGTAAATACAGAGTTGTGACACATTAGTTGCTTTTCATCCAACATTTTCAATTTCACGTGTTTAGAAACTGAAGCCTAAATTAATCCAACATTTTTTTGATAATTGGTTTGCATTTTTAATTAAAGATTAAAGATGTTAGTAGGGCTGCAACTAAAGATTATTTCCATGATCAACTGATCTGTTGATCCTTTTCTTCATTAATGAATCATTTGGTCCATGAAATGTCAGAAATGGTTGAAAAATGATGATCGATGTTTACCAAACCTGGAAATAAGGATGTACAAAATGTTTTTATGATTTCTTTGTTATCTTTGTTAGAGCAACAAAACCAGAACATCTTTACATTTAAGAAGCTGAAAAATCAATGTACATTCGTTATAAAAATAAAAAACCTTGCCAATTAACAGAATAGTTAGATACTGGACATTTTTGTTTTGTGACCTTTGACAATCTCCTTTTGAACATCATTTTGTGACCTTTTATCGACTAAACAACTCATTTATTAATCAAAAGATAAATGAATAATGCTAAAATACTTTGAATTCCCCATTGTCACAAATATAAAGTTTCAGTTGCACCCCCACCAAAACAAACGCTGTCTATTGAATGATTATTTTAACCAGGTAACCGTTGCTAGCAACACTCACTGCAGTATCCGAGATATCCACACTTCATCCAGTGACGACTGTAAAAAGCCAGACGCCATAACTTAAACAGGGTGAGCAAAGAGCAGTGCGAGACCGTCCCTCTACTTCTCGCTGTTCCAGTCAAACCTTGGCTTCTTTCCACGTACTTTTATAAGCCACAAACCTCACCAGGTTGAGTAGCAAGAGGTTGAAGGTGAAGCAAACAAGGGAGAGCAGAGACTTATCTTATCACACTGAGGTCATGTAACGAGCAAAGAGGTGAACTGAGACTGAGAGAGCCTCACATGAGGCACATAGCTGACTCAGCTGCTGGATTACCAGTTAAAACCAAACCATTAGCCCAGTGTTTACATTACCAGCAGCGAGCGCTCGTAAACATCACACAGGTTACAGTGAAGAGTATCTGACAAAAGACTGTGGTTTGATGGGATTGTGACACAGAGTCAGCACAATAACACGTGAACTTACTGATGGATCCTGTCTACTGTCATTTAAAATGCTCTGATTTCCTCTGTGGACTTTGGTGTGAGGAGTGAGTGGGTTACAAAGCAACAAAAAAGTGAATTATAATTAGGCTAAAATGCTATTATTTCCCTTTCTTTCTTTCTTTCAAGTGTCCATAAATAGTATTATCCTATCTGCAATGCTACTATAATGTAGGGCTACAACTAAGATTATTTTCAGAATTGATGAATCTGTGGGCGTTGGGATGGTGACCTGTTGAGGGTGTTCCCTGTCAGCTGGGATTGGCATTGGGAATGATGATGTTCTCAAATGTCTTTTTTTGTCCACAAACTACAATTATTCATTCTTTTTATGAGCAAAGAAACCAGAAAATATACATATTTAAAAAGCTTTTAATTACTAAAAAACAAACCCCCAACCGATGAATTATTACCATAATAGTTAGATTAAGAATAATAGATTAATTTAGTAATTGATTAATAATAATGTTTTGTTATTTCAGATACATTATAACTTTTTTACAAAAATGTTGGGTCAGGAGGATCTTGAAATGACATTTCTGGAGACTGGGCTATTAAGAGACTCCACCTATATTAAAAAAAAAATCACAAGCCATATTTTTCTTCTGTTGAATAAGAAAAAAAACCTTAAAACAAAAAACTGTGCAAGTTTTTGATTCTTTTTAACACTGTACCTCTATTTAATGCCACAGAATTGTGAATAATGAAAACATGACACCTGAGTCGGTTGATCATTGCAGTGTTGGCACAAAAGCACTACGGCAGTCCCTCAAACCAAGTCACATAAACATTTTCCCAGACCATGTCAACAAAGGTCCTACGGCTTCACTGCAGACAGCTGAAGACTAGAGCTGTCAATCCTGTTCATCTACTTTTAACAGACATACAAACAACTGTACACAAATACATTTTCTACACCCGTGAATGCCAGGAAAACATCAAATTAAATATCATGTAAATAAATAAAACACACTTACCTGCCATCAGATCTTAGAGTCCAACAGCCAGATATTCTAGCGCCTGAGAAAGCTGGTAGGGAATTCATGCCTGGAGACAATACTCCCACTTTGTTATGTTTTTGCCTCAGTTTATATGTGTTCACACTCAACACAACAGTTACTGCACTCTGGTACAGAATACCCAGAGAGGGGGACATGGAGGGGGGGAGATAGACGTGGTACCGGCATGGACGAGAAACGAAACTTTACACATCTGTTAAGCTTTCAGTTTCTACCCATTCAAGTCCAGAGAGAGAGCGACAGAGAGACACAGAGACAGACAGAGAGACGGTAAGTGCAGTCTGGCTGACGAGAGAGCGCACTCAAACTTTACAGCACACTTTTTCCCTCCTCTTCCACTCACTCTGTTCTCTACTCCTCCCCTAACTCTCCAGCAGCCAACACATGTAAGAGGATAACCTCCCCATGTAGATTATGTTCATTAGGTCATATAAATAGCACCACAAGAGTAGAGCCAGACTTTCCCACTCCTGACACACACACACACACACAGCAAGCTTGGGTCATCTGTTTTTGACAGTCAGTGTCACATGTGGCTGGAGGTGGAGGAGGAACCAGAAGTGAGTGACAGAGACACAAGAAGAAATCAACAAAAGAAAGATGGATATTGACCGAATCAACAACAGACATGGTTCAGGCTGTGTCGTGAAGACAAAAAGAGACGGGGAAATGGAGGGTGAAGGCAGGAGGAGGAGGAGGAGGAGGAGGAGGTGTGTTTTCCCCTGCAGGGACTCAACGTGTCTCCATGTGTGCCAAACACCCTGGAGTGGAGACGTCAGCACAACAGCAAACACACACACACACACACACACACACACAGAGAGCCATCCCTCCCCTAACTTCACTCACAGGGAATAAACAGCATGATGAAACCCAACACTGCCTCAACTGCTCCTCTCTCAGCTGACAGTGTGTGCAGAACAGCTCAGGAACACACACACACACACACTCCTCCCAGGCTGCAACTTGTTCAGACAAACATATCATTGTTCTCAAAGATCACATTTGGACTCATTCTGCAGCAACAAACAACAACAACCAAACTTGACAACACCTCATTTCTGCAGCCATTTTGTCAAAGTCACATGGGAGAGACACTAGGACTGGGTTATATGGGAAAACAATCACACATGTATTCAATATTAATATTATCAATGCAACAGCCTTTAAAACCAGGAGAAGTCATCAAAGATAACTTATCACGACATGATGATATCCAAGATTTAAAACCATATCTTGTCTCTTGCCATGATATCGATACAATATTGATAAATTGCCCAGCCCTAGTTTGTACTGCCTGCACGTTCTATTATTATACATACATGTGACAATATAGCCGTGTATTGTCCACCCTTACACGGGAGTTCAGTGCTTTTGTCAACTCTTCACTATAAACACTTTGAAACACGTTTGAATGTTTCTTTGCATTTGCGTCAGAAGAACAGCTGCGAGGCAAGAAAGCAGCGTGGTAACGCGCTGCCCCAACTGGTTGCTATGCCAGACATCCGGCTCTATGGCCACATAGAGCTCAGAGTTACACACTCACAGTTCGTTTAATTACACTATCTATTACACATGACTAACCATGTAGAACAAACACACTCTTATGACTCCATTTAAATCAAGGAAGGAAAATTGCTAAATTGTGGTCTCATTTCCCATAAAGGCCATAAAGACACTAAGTGTTTCAACATGACCCACATTCCAAATGCTGATTCTTCTCCATTTTATCCCTGTTTTAGACAAACAGTTTATATACAAGAGAGGGTGGGTACACTTTTTAAATGTATTTTTAAATTCATTTTATGTATAATTATGTTATCTTTAATTTCTGCCAAATATAGGTGAAATAAGTTCAGTGAAATAAGTTTACACACTGCACCTTTAATCTAACATGAGTCGTGTTAACACAGTGGGTTTAACTTCTTCTAACTGCACATTATGGTTTATATTAAAACACACACTTTTGCACTGACAGCTTGCTCATCTTCTGCCATGCAACTCTTTCTCATTCTTTTAAAGGCCACAAAATATAATTGATTAATAATGGATCAATAAATTAATTGATAATCAAATAATAGGTATTTTAATTATTGTTAAAAAATGTATAAGTGTTCTAATAATCTATGTTTCTGCGGTTTTCGGAATCGATGACCAACATGTTTCACCTTTTATGACATTGTATGTAACTAACCAATTAAGAGAAAAAAAACTTATGATTACAATATTGAAAATAATCTTCAGTTACAGCCCTATCATGTATTTACATATTTATGTATTTCTAGACTATCATTTACTTTATTGCATTTTTGCCCATTCCTGTACTTGCATTTCAATTTAATTTGATTTGTTTTTAATTTGCTTTATATATATACACATATATTTATATACATATATATGTATATAAATAATATTTGTTAGGCACAAAAATACATGAGCAAAGTTGTACTACGTAAACAAAAAAAGTATGTATAAGTGTGTGTGTGTGTGTGTAGGAGTCACTGATGCAGTAGCGCCCTCTCGTGGCTCAAAGAGGTGACAGCTTGTATTCCAGGCTTCACTGTACTTATGGACAGCTGAAAAAGCCGAACATAAGACGCGTGTGTGTGTGTGAGTGTGTGTGTGTGTTCAGCAGCAGCATCAGTGCATAAGTGGAGCAGTAACTTCGTGACGACCTTGAACAGACAGCAGCAGCACTAATAACCACGCCCACACTGTGACTGCTGCCTTATTCACGCTAATGTTTGACCGTTACCGTTATTATTGTGGCACGTTCGCGTAGATCGTGTTAAGCTAGCTGGCTACGTCATTCTGTTCCTTCTGTTTTAAATGTAAGACTGTGAAGTTCTGAAATATGATCATTGTTGGAACTACGTGGAATGTTTTCCTCAGGGCACACGACATATTCAAATAACTCCCCCAGTGTATATGATACTATATAATAAACGGATAATTACACCGTAGGTACTAGCTTATGTGTATATATATATACATACACACATATATATATACATAGATGGTAAAGAGAGTGTACCCACTAACAGAGTGACAACTCGACTTTCCTAAAAAAAAGATGCTTAGTCCAAGTGAAAAAAATCATAATTTAAGTCGTACAAATTGTCGGCACCTTCTCCCAAACGTTTCGACTAAACCGACTAGTTAGTAACCGTTTACCTTGTCGGTGTATTGACAGTTTTCTCGTCGTTGTCCATCTTTGAGACTCTTCCTTCCTTGTTAATGGCAGACATTGCTGCTCTGTTGACAATCAGGTGTTCAAGAGGGGTTCACAGTTGAGCCCGATGCATCATGGGGCTTGTAGTCGTGTCGTGTTTGAGCGTGAGACCGGCTTTGCAAGGGTTGGGCCTGAGATGGACTACAACACCCACAATGCACCGGGTCAGTTTGTGTCGTTCTCTGGCCCAGCGTCAGCAGTGCACGTTCTAATCTTCACACAGACAGACTTTAGTTTTTAATAATAATGATCTTTCTCTGAATGAAGCTGTTTACAGTCCATATCTATAATGTGGCATAAATATTCTTTTATTTTAAAAGTCGCTTAATGATGTACATGTATAATTACTACTACGCTTTTGTCTTCATAAGTAATTATAAATGCACTTCTCTTTTCCATTGTCATGGCACAGAAACCATAGCTTGTTCATCCTTCAGACTTTTTCTTTATTCCTCTCCATGTTTGATTGGTCCCACATTTATTTAACAGCAGTGGAGTTTCAAGGAAGGAAAGTCAGGAATCTGGGGTAAACATGATATCACACAAAGAAAGTTGTACATATTTAACAGGATAGAATCTCACTTACTACTGTCTTGTTTGTTCTTTTCCTCCTTCACTTGCTGTTAATTTCCTGTCACTCATCTTGAAATTACAGAGCTATTGGCAGTAAGTGAACGGCACCGGGGCCTCGTTAGGTGTTTTCTCTTATTGCAGTTCTACTCTCCGATGAACTGATGGACTATAAACAATGAACAGTCTCCAATTTCAGAAAGTGATGCCAATGTGGAAGTGTCTAAACCCTGTATTCCCCTAAATGGTCATCAGGGGGCGACGAGACTGGCTGCAGAAAGAAGTCAGGAAGTCTAAAAGAAAGTTTGACATAGTTTCAGGAATCTGTTTGTGTCCGGGTCGCTTTGATGTCATGGCAATGCTTTGATGATATGTCAACATGTGTGGCTTTGATGTGTCACTGTACCGTACATGTGATGTGAGTCATTTGAAGCCTGAGATGTGTGTGCAGTACTAGTTTGTAAATTAAGGTCCAGTTTATAGTCAAATGGCTGCATTTTTCTCTCTGAATCCGACGCATGTCCTGTATTTTGTTGTCTGAACTCTAACACGTGGTTGTAGCCTTTATTTCTGCTTACACAACATGACAAAAGTTCTCATTACATCAGGAGGAAGCAAATATGAGCCCCATGGACACACACACACACACACACACACACACACACATGCAGATACACACAAGTCACACATCTTATCAGTTATCAGCAGCTCTTATGAGTATAATAACATTTCTCTCACCAGTTCCTCTTTATTAACTAATTACATAATCCAACCATCATGGTTTATTCTGACGTGATAACAGTATATATATGTATATATACTGTATATTATGTATATATACTGTATATGCATGTGTTTATGTATAATTGTGTGTGTGTGTGTGTGTGTGTGTGTGTTGGCATATCTCTTGAACTGATGGTGTCCAGCGGGCCTTGAGTTTGATGCATGTGATATAAGCGATATTCACACACTCGTTTACAAGGTGACACAAGTTTAGTCAACAAAGTTTTATTAATTAGTTGAGGGATACTAATGCACAAGTAATACAACAAGTGTTGAAGGAAAAATTGTAACAGTTGAGACTCAGAGGAGGTGTCCATGCCTCCCACGTTAGAGCTTCATTTCAGATATGCAAATCTTCAATACATCATTAGTCTAATCTCACCTCTTATTTATATATCATAACCAGTTATGAGCTACACATTTTCTCTTCAATTTCATCACAATGGCGCCAAACAACAAAGGCGGAAATCATCTCCCGCTTATGAAGCCGGTGGCATAGAAAATAAACCGCTCTGGGTAAAATCCTCCAGGTGTCCACAGAGATTTTCCCAGGATTAATCTCAGTTTTTTGGAGATTACATTGCTGACAAAGGGAAGACGCGTGAGCCTGCTGTTTCCCCAGGCACGAAAATTACACCACACACACAGTCCAGGTAACTAGAAAGCTCCAACAACACTCCTATTTCAAGCCTATTTCATGGTATAGTAAGTGCACTAAATACAGAAACAAACACACATACATATGCCTTGTTGTCCCGTATTGAATAGACAATAATAATAATAAAGGACTCTCTCTCTCTCTCTCTCTCTCTCTCATGTACTGAAAAAGCTCAATTTATGTGCATCATCAAAATGAATAAAATAACAGTGTACGCCTACACTGTTGTTTGTGGTCTACAATGTTTTTCAACCCTTTTCCTTTTTAGACATTGTAATATGAAAAAAAGCATTTTTTTTGTCTAAAGCAAACAAATATAATTAGGGAGGTGAAAAAGCCATACATTTAAAAAAAAAACGAAAAAAAAACCACAAACATCAATATCAAAATGATCAGCAAGCCAACAAAACCAGCTAAATATGGTGTATTGCTGAACTCTCTAAACATGTTGCAGTTATAGCTCACACTGCGGGATAGATATGTTTTTCCACATCATAGGAAGACAGATAGTAAAGGGAGTGATAAAGTATATAAAATACCCACTGTTTAAAAAAGCAGTGCTAAACTATCATATTGCAACACCAAAGCTTGTCAGGTAAACACAGTCAATGTGACGTCCTTAAAGAAATGATTCATAAACAAGCAACTGATGAACCCATTCTGTGCCACAGCACCACGCGCGACGCTTAAGTGTTAGCATTTATCTCCAGTCATTACAAAGGTGCCATTAAATGTACACACACACACACACACACACACACACACACACACAACTTGTATTGAAAAAGTCCAAGGACTAATCAGTGCTTGTCTTATATTCTCCCATCAGTGGAACCTGACAGAAGATAAAATGCTGCGTTCCATTTACATGGGAACTTGGAAGTCGGTGGTGGGAGTGTTGTCACCTCTGGGGAAAAACATCATGTTAACAATACCAGTCAGTAAACAACAACGGACGTGGTACTTTGTGCTTTTCTATGATCCAGTTGGAACACTACTCGACTCCACTCTACTGGGTTGTGTTTCCCATGACTTCATAGTACCAGAAGGGGTGAAAGCAGTTTTTCTCTGTGTAATTAAATCATTAAAAAGTTTGGTTCACAGCATTGTTGAGCAGAGCACTGACTCCGTCTGACACAGTCACCGAGCAGGTTGTGATTCAGCTCACGATCGCTGTTGCTTAATGCACCAGACGCCTCCGTGCTAAACGTAAGAGATCAACGCATGTTCTCATGATTTAAGTCTTTTTAACTCATCTATAGTTTGGCATTGATCACATTGATCACATTGATGCAGCAGGTACCAGGTTCTGTCTGTAATGGACTGAGTCGAGTAATGCTAGAACTGTACAGTACCAAAGCAACATGTGTCAATCATGCTATGTGTATGATTGACTTTGATGATTGATTGTGTTCCGTTTAAATCCACATGGTATTTGACACGCACAAACACTGTAGCAACATGAAAATAAAACGTGCTACGTGTGCGACTGCTGCGCGAGGTACTCGGAGTCTCCGAGTTCAGGGGGTGTTCCAAGTTCCGACTACAAATGGAACGCAGAAAAAGGTCCATCCCACTTACCGAGATAGACACATGCATATTCAGCGCTGATCGATAATGAAGAAACTCAGCTCAACTCTTTGCTTTCAAGTTCACACCGTCACCCGGGACACACAGATACATTTCCAATGTTTTTTTTCTTTTGTTTTTTGTGAAAAAACCTTTAGCTGACATCAGTGCTTGATTGAAATGACGACGTTAGCATTTTTCCTTGCTGCAAAATTCGGACAACTTGCCTGCAAGGAGAGAATGGAAGGATGGACTGATGGACTTAACTGAGTTGTATCAGGTCCTTAAGGTAGAGTGGCAAGTAAAGCACCCTTATTATTATCTTACCAGAGTATTCTCACATCACTATATCAGATTGCTGCCTACATTAATATACACAAGAGAATATAAAATAGACTAAGGATCTATATTATTTTTTCATATTTATGGAGTTTTCATTTGCTGAAATTGTTTATATAACTGTTGATTCAAGTATCTACTTTAAGTCAAAATATTCTCTGATTGCACACGTTTTAGATTGAAGAAGAAATTAAATAACATTGGATTATTATTTTAATAAGACAAAAACAAATCTGAAGTTAAACCCATAATAAGTGCTAGAGCAGCCTTTATTCAACAAGAAGAGTTATGGCTTTGTGTGGTAAGTCATAATTAGTTAACCATGATGCTCATTACTCAGGTAAAGACAAATTTAGTTGTTTTTTTTTCCTCCTGCTTAATTTGTTTTTATATCTAATATCTTCCCGCTCCTGTACCTGACAGCCATGATCGGCCAAGCTCAATACTCCGGAGTGCAAAAATACGAGAGGGGAGTGAGAAGGGTTAAAGTGCAAGGCATTAACTTTGAGCATCCAGGAAATCATACATATACATTTTTGTCAGTTAATCTTCATCTGCTTTTTCGAGCTTTTTTCTGTTTAATAAAAGATTTTCTTCCCTCAAACTCTATAAAAAGATTATTTTTTTTAAAGTTCTCTCCTCAGTTCTTTGACTCAAGCTTAAGCAGTAGCCAAAACATGGCTTCCTCTAACACGGTGTCCTCTGATTGTGCTGCAACGGTGCAACAGGCTTCACACACGATTCACTCCTTCTGTCCAACCATTAGCTTTGCCAGTCCTATTTTAGACAGAATATTTCAAGTTTTTCCTCATTGAAAATCAATTAAACAAGGCCATGCTAATGTTACGAACTCATACAGATGGACATCATCGATGCTGCCTTTGTGTAGGAACAGTGATACAAATACGTTTCAGACGATATAACCATCAGTGACCCTTTTACATTGGTTTGGCTGTTACATCCACCAGAGGGCAGCGCAGATGTAAATGCCATCAAGCGCCCCACATCTGCTTCAGGTGCGACAACAGATTGAAATGGAATAGAATGTGGATTCAGGTGATAACTCGTGGAACTTCACACCCACATGGACCCTCATCATTGCACAAATGGAACCATGGGTAATGTACATGTGACCAGAACACAACACAAACCCAACTCAGCACAGAACAAGGAGAGTACAGCCTGACCGTGAGAAGCACCAGACAGTTCACAGCAAACACACAGACTTGTCACGTGGCCAAATCACGCAGGTTGGTTCGCAGGTTGGTTCATTTCAACTGATCACGTGATGTGTTGTTACAATAAACCGTCATGGCACTGACATATCTACGCTAGCTCACCCAGACCTTCCTTTCTGTCTCTCCCCCTCCTCTCCTCTGTCCTCCATTTTTCCTTTCACCCCAACCGGTCGAGGCAGATGCTGCACATTCTCTCCACTGAAGCCTTGTGTTTGCTCATTGTGTGAACTGTTGTGTTTCTCTGTCTCCATCATGTTGTCTGTGTACAGAGACCTGAGATCATGTGTAAATAAAATTGAATTGAATGGAATAGACCGTGTCTCAAACTCATTCGGGATTAAGTATGAGTCTGGAAAGTCCCGCCCACTCTCAAGAGGCGTGGCCAACGAACATAGACGAAAATGCCTCTGTACGCCGTAGGATAGACCTACAAACAATCAGACAATGATCTGGATCTGGTTTGCAGAGCGAGTTTTCTAGGAGCGATGGCCGTGAAGTAATAACGTCTCACGACTTATGGCCGGAGCAAGTCGCTAAAATACATGACAGCAACAGCTGAATCAAAAGACAGCTGCTCTTTGGGGGCCAAACAAAAGTGGCTTCTCTGTTGTCATGGCGATAAGCCTCCCTCGAGAACACGGTTCCCTTTTTTCTGAGATTCTAACTTTGGCCAAACCGAATCACCTTCATCCAGGCTCGTGCTCACCTGGAGATCTATGACAATTGTACTTTTCACAAACGAGCACAGCAATCCCAATGAGGTCAGTCAAGGCAAAAACCAGCAGACGCACAGAAATCAAAAGACAAGACAGAGATGTGTTGACGTGTCGCGTCTGTTGGAGTGTGAACACAGCTTCCAATTCACAAACTCTCTCTTCACAAAGTTCCACATATTTGTCTTAACTTCCTATGCTCATCGTGCATCACTGCCCCTGATGGTTTCTGGTGGTACTGTACTGCTCCATCCCATGTCACGTGTTTAGTGAATGTACAGACAGATGACTTTGTCTGTTTCCCTTGAGCATAAATGAGTCCTATCACTTACAGTGATTTTTGTTTTCATCTGTCACGTGATGCTGTCCCAAAAAATACAAATTAAAAGTTAAGCTCATATAGCAGTAGGAAAACATGGGGTGGAAAAAGATTTACAACTGAGCAACATTTTAGCTTATGAGGACATTTGCTTACTTGAAACATAAACAGTACAAAATAAAAGTAAAAAAATGAACCTAAAAGCAGAAAGAAATGAAAAAAGTTCAAAATGACATTGCACTACAGCACACACTGCCAAAAACATGACTGCTCAAGATCCAATTGGATGTGTTAGACTTGAAAACTATAAAATGGCATCATTGCTTTGAGTATATAGATATATAGATATAGATATTGTTTATGTACAAAGTACAGAATATCTGGGAAAGAAATGTGAAAACAGTAGCTATCATTAAAGACTTCACCATGCGAATAGAATATCTTTTTTTTTTTAAACTTGTGGAGAGTATTACTTTCAATTTGTGGGAATAATCCCTCTGTTATCTAGAAGTGGGGATTTCATCTGTGAGGACGGCTGACAGCCCTGCTGTGAGATCGTATGTGCCTTCAAACTGAGACCAAAATGGAATGGAGAGGAAACAAAAATGACTGTTACATTAGAATTGGTTATAACAACAGACACATTGACTCTGGACTGTATTTGACTTCCTAATTTAGCTTTCCTCAAAGTCTCTGAGCTTCCTTTTTACAGTGAGCATCCTCTGTGGCTCCTGGGTGGACAAATGCACAGCTACTCTGACAGCGACAGCCTCTTGGGTTTGCTTCGTCTGCCAGCAGAAGGGACGGGCTGTCGGTTTGGGCCTGAATGAGCATTGTCCGATGGGTTGGGGATCAAGCTCGGAGATTTTGTTGAGCACAAGGAAGGATCTGTGGCGGGGGCTGAGTTTTCAGTAACTGCAGGCGCTTCAATGTTTGTTTGAAGAGGTTCGACCACAGAGGGGCGCTCTTTGGGCTTGCGGCCCCTCTTCTTACCCGGTGCAGCACAGTTTGTCACCTCTGCTTTGATCCCGTTGTTCTGCGGCGCTTTATTCTTGCTGCTGGAGACCACTTCATTCTCGGCTGCACGAAACCAGTTCTGAAGAAACAACACAGATTGTTTGAGTGATCACCTGGAGCAATTACCCAACATGCAACAGTGTCTCGGTCAAATAACCTCAAATTCTAAACAAAGCAAGTTTATAGATTAAATAAAGAAACAATTTGAAATGAACAATGTACCATGATAAGATACATTAGTGGATCCTTGTCTCATTCAATAGGATTGATAGATTTACACATGTAACCTAAGAAGGGCTAAATATCAACGTCGGACTTCTGTTTCAAAGTTATGTTCTCATCAGCTGGGTTTCTCACAAAAGAACATCAATGTAAAAGAGCCATAAATATTATGTAGAAAATAATGAATGAATGACTGATTTTCCAGTAATGTCACTTCCATGTGTCTCACCTGACTTCCTCTGCTGTATTCCAGTAGAAATGGCACACACAGGCCTGTAGTCAGTCATTTGTTGTACTCAATCATTTTTACTAGACGTATCATTTTTAAAATGCTAACGATGGGCTGAACCCTCTGATAACCCTCCTCTGGTTCCAGCTCTTTTCAAAGAGAATATTTCATTAGTTTATTTCTTTTACAGGTGAGGATACTTGATGTGTGCTATAATATCAGTACAGTACGGTACTTATTGTTTTGTGTTTCCATGAGGATTTGTACCAAAATAACCAGCTCCTACTCTTCCATTTTCTGACACCCTTCCCTTAGGCTACCAGAGTAAAATGGTACGGTGAGGTCTGGCTCCGCCCCTTGACAGTCAGCTGATTGGACTACAGACAAATATCACGCCCTTGAAACTGGTGAGGACAAACAGTCAACACTGTTGTGTCACGTTCCATGTCGTCGGTGGTTGTCGTTGCACCGGTACAACATCGCTCTACATCAATATCGAGCACTGTACTAGTCGTGCAGTGATGGGCTGCCACGAACCGTTCAATAATCGACGAGTCACCCGTTATTTTTCATTTCACCAGCTAACTAGCCAATTAGCTTACTGAGACGACTGTCCCATTGGTCAGAATTGACTCAGACACAACGTGCTTCCTTTTCAGATGCTTGTGCGTCGTGGTCGTGCTGCCATGGAAGGCAAGTTCCATCGCACATTCTTCTCTTTTATTTTGGTAAAATGCTTCCAAACTTTCGAGCTCCGTTGCCGGCTAGCCATGATACTGTTTGGACATAACTTTTCCAGTGACATCACGGCTAACCCCGATTACCACGACTGCACAAGTGCATCAAGAACAGAAAGGCAGACAAGACAGTGGAAGGTGCAGCGTGACAAATTTGATAGTGGGCTAATCGTGGCAGCCATAGTACAGGGTGTGACCCTGCATATCTCCTGTGGAGGATAAAGCTGTAGGAAATGGATGGATGGACAAACATTCATGGCTAAAGGCTAACCTACGAGTCCAAGATGAATGTGCATCACAGCGTTGTTCTTTTTAATCTCTGACTTCATGTGTTTCTTGTGTTGCCACAGCCCATAAAACCCCACATGTGTTGCAGAGTGACAGAGTCCCACTGTGACGCCCTCAGGTGATAATCATTTACTGGAAGAAGTGACTTTTTGTGTTACAAATGAAAAACAAAGCAGTCTTCAAACACGACACTGTAGAGTTTGTGTGAACGGTAGACGGAGACTGACTCACCTGTGAGTGTGTCTTGCTGATGTGGTACTTCACGCCGCTCTCTGAACTAAACTCCTTCTGACACAGCAGACAGGTGTACTTCCCCAGTTCTCCACCACCCTGCAAAACACACACACACACACACACACACACACACAGAGAAAACAGATCTGTTTATTATACTATTGACATTCACACTGTAGTTTTCCTGTCTGGGCTAAATCTCAAAACATGACAAACATTATTTTATCTTTTCAACCTATGGTTCTCGAACTGGGCTCCCTGTGCTGGCACTACCAGAGTCTGTGATCAGAGTGGAGCTGTGACCTTTGACCTGAGTCTGTAGAAAATGAAAACAATTATAATAAACTCAATAATAACCATTTTATCGCGCTCCATTTTAATTTAATCTTACCATAGCAGTGTGTGAAGTATATGTGAGGAAGAGGAGGATGATGAGAGCAAATGATCTTATTAGGAATAAATCTGCCTCCTGTGTGAAGTCTGTAGCTGACTTTGCTCAGACTATTTACACCACGAGTACATTGTTTTAATGTTGTTACTTCAAGAGCTCTATATTTTCTCTGGAGAGTTTTTCTTAGTGATGGGCAGATGAAGCTTCATGAAGCATTGAAGCCTTTCATCCAATGGGTTCACTCCAGCGCAAAGCTTCTTGAAGCTTCTTTTGCTCTAGTAGGACATCTACTGGACGCAAAAATATCAGTTGGCATGAATTTGAAGTGTGTGGCATTTTGCAGAAAGCCTCTGAATAAAACTGTCAGCAAAATAAAGAAGTATGCAAAACATGTATATTGTAGTGATGGCAGTATACTGTGTATATATATATATGTTCTGGCAGTATGGAAAATTATTATTTGGAAATGATGAAAATGGAAATGATGATTTACAGTGAGGTGAGGGTGGTTGGGGTTGGGGTATGGACAATGATTGTGCTTTTGTCACGTTGAGGTATGGCCAGTGATTATGGTTTGGGGACACATCATTGGTTTTTATTTAAAAACAACAGTTTCTCCACTGTGGCAGGTCTTAGGCGATTTCTTTTTTTTGACAATAATTTCTCATGCTTTGGAAAATACCCACTCACAGGACACAGGTGAGGCAGGCGTACACAAGAATGCCACTGCTAACTTATATAAATGGGGATAGACATATTTCTGTCTCTCCCAGTGTTGAAGGGGGTCCTCCAGCCTTCCAATATTTGGCTCCATCATGTCGCGTTGGACCTCAATATTTGCGTCTGCTATCATGTTTTATTATTATTATTTATTATCTCTACCTCTCTCCAAACTATCTCTAACTCTATCCAAACTCTCACTGACCGCAACTCTCCATCAAACACCCACATTTTGAATGGAGCCTGAGGGGTTTCTATCGCTGTCAAAACTCACAACAAAATCCGAACCACTTTCTGAATCAGCCATGTGGTACAGCCGGGCAGTGAGGCTTCGGACGTCATCATTTTCAGCTCCTCCCCTAAATGAAGCAAGCGATATGCTCATCGTGGAAACGCCCCCTCCGCTATTCGGCACACGCTTCGAAGCCTCGATACGGACCGCCACGTCAATATTTTTCATATACTTTGATGACTGTCATTATTACTTCCTCTTTAGTCTTATTATTATCTAATGTGTTCATTTTCACACATTAATATTTACCTGGCTGCAGTTGGCGAGATGAGCTTTAAGTCCTGACACACTGGAATATACAGCTTCACAGTTCTGAGACAAAACAGAAACAAAGAGGAAAAAATGTCAAAAAGAAGGGGCACAATATATTAATAAAAACACATATACAACGAAGGCTGGGCAATATGGCTTATAAAGGTCTGTTGTGTAGGACTAGATGTTGCTATCCCTCAAATGAAATAAATGAAAACAAATAAATAAACACAGGACCGATGGCACTCTGTGGGATGGTCAATTGAGTGATGGCATCCATTGGGTTGTCAAGTGGGCGCCCTCCTTCTTTGGTGTTTTGCTGATAGCCCACAACACCTCCAGAGGGTCCAGCAGTGACTCCCAGCGTCCCAGGTTCACTCCCTAGATGCCATCAACTCATTTGAAGGCCCAGGCAGAGTCCTTCCTCTTCATCCACAGCCACTGGCTGCCCTTCTCAGCAGCCCTGGAGATGTCTTTTACTGCCTGAAGATGGGCCTTCCCTGGCACTCCAAACTCCCTGAGTAGCCTGGATGTTGAGGTGGCTACCAACCCTCTGCAGCCTACTTCCACTGGGTGTACCTTCGGTTTCCAGCCTTGTTGTTGAGCGTCGGCTGCAAGTTCAGCGTACCTCAGCTTCTTGCATTCGTAGGCCTCCTCCACTGCACTCTCCCAGGGCACCATGAGCTCGATGATGTACACTAGCTTGAGTGAGGCTGACCACAGAACAAGGTCCGGTCACAAGTTGGTGGATGCGATCTCAGCTGGGAAGCAGAGCTTCGTGCTCAAGTCTGCCAACAGCTTCCAGTCCCGTGCTCTGCCCAACTGCCCAGTGTCTGGTCTTATGTTGGTGAGGCTTGATTGCCCCTCGCCCTCCCAGACGAATGGTGTTGATCACCAACAGGAAGGGCGTTCACGCTTGTTCAATGACTTTCCATTACTGCTGCAGGACACTTTAGCACATGGTTGTGCTGCCAGGTGTAGCGGCCTTGGGTGAGGCGGGTCTCGCATCCCACCAAGATGTGTTTCAGTATTGCTGGACTTGGACATAGAGGGCATGTGGGGTCTTTGCCATACCACTGGCTTAGGTTTGCATGAGAAGGCAGGACATCATAGGCAACCCTGATGGTAAAGCTTGCCTTGAATGCCTCCATCTCCCACAGCTCTTTCCAGGAGATCTTCCACTTCTCCACTCCTTCCCATGCCATCCACTGCCCCTGTTTTGCCTGCGCCACTGCTTGTGCGCACCTTCCCGCTTCCTCTTCCCAACGTACCTCTTGGACCACCAGCTTGGGTCCCTCAGATGGAGTGGCCTTGTTCCACACTGGTGTACTGGCCCCGAGGCAAAGACCACTCCTCCCTTCCTGCACGATGTCCCTGTGTCTGAGTGTTGCCTTTGCCTGCTCAGTTGCAGCCAATGGGGTCCACTTCCTCCCGGTGGCCAGGATGGGGGCGGTTTGGGCTACAAATGGATCTGTTGAGTCCAGTAGCATCATCTCCAGTCTGACTTTGGCGCACTTGTACTCCTCTGCCAGACTGGAAATGGGCAGGTGTAGCATCCCTTTACCATAGAGCCCAATGCAGCTGAAGCACCTGGGCAGACCAAGCCACTTTCTTACGTATGAGCTGACCAGTCTCCAGCTTTTCCACCTTTGAGAGCGGGACCTCATAGAGGCTAAGTGGCCACAGGAGACGTGGAAGTAGTCCGTACTGCATACACCAGAGCTTCAGCTTGCCAGGAAGCAGGGTTCTGTCGATGTTTTCCAGGCCGCTGGCTACCTCCTTCCTGAGCTGCTCTATTTGCTCTTTGTCTTTGAGGGAGGCATCATACCAATGACCTAGACTCTTCACAGGCTTCTCGGAGACCGTTGGAATGGGTTCCTCACAATGTGAAAGCAGTGGTCTGACGGTTTCCCCTTGACGATTGAGATGCTTCTGGACTTGCTCGGCTTGATCTTCATGCTATGTTTTCCTGGAGATTCCCAAGTAGCCGTACAGTGCAAGCCTTGGTCGTGGTGAGTGTGTGGTCGTCCATGTAGGCTCTGACCGGTGGCAACCGTAGCCCAGGCCTTATCCACTGTTCGCCAACCACCCATTGAGAGGCCCGAATGATGACCTCAATGGCAAGAGTGAAGGCCAGTGGGGAGATGGTGCAGCCGGCCATGACTCCCACTTCCAGGTGTTGCCAGGACGTCCTGGAAGTAGGCCTTGACAAGGGATGTGAGAGCTGCTGGGACCCTGAAGTAGTCAAAGGCTGTCCACAGGAGGTTGTGAGGGACTGAACCAAAAGTGTTCGTGAGATCCAGGAACACCACATGGAGATCTGTGCCCTCCTTTTGGCGACCTGGATCTGATGCCAAATGGCACAAATGGCATGCTCCACACAACCGGAGAAGATATCAGTATAATGGATATTAGTAGGCTATATCCTATTATAGGATATATATGGGGATATAAAGCTGCACAAATTATTCTCGAACATCTCAAAAGAAATTATTCTTTTGAGATGTTTGCACTTCTCAAAGGATAGTATAAAGTATATATCATATCTAATATACAATATTTAGTATATTTCACAAATGTATTCAATATAATAAATATGATGATTGTCAATACAACAGCCTTCAAAAGCAGGAAAAGTCATCAGGATATGACGATATCCAACACCTGAGACCATACATTGTCTCCTGTCACAATACAAATATAATATCAATATAAAAATACATTCTCAGCAAACTGTGACACAGTGAGGAGTCAGTGGTTGTTCTTACTTCATTGGTGCAGCAGATGAAACCCTTCTCTTTGACTTGGTTCTTCCAGGTCTCCAGGAGCTCTGGGCTAAAGTTGGGGAGGCCGGGTCGTGTGTAGTTTAACTGTACACAAGTTAGCATCTATATCATTATATAACATTAGTAACATCACATGTATCTTTGCGTGTGAGCTCTCGTCTCAGTTCTGTGTCACATTGTAAATCGTGACTTTTTAGCCATGGCTCACGCTAATGCCCGCAACTTATTGCCCACTGTCATGTTTCAGCTCGGCCACACCTATGGATATGCAATTGGAAACGATGACACTGATGAAAATCTACAGCTGATAATATTCATCCCTTTTTTCCACGTTCACCCTCCGAGATTGACTCAAATGATTTAACACACAGGAAGTTTGTTTTTGTATAATTATTCTCCCTGCTCCTCTCTCTTACTTTGACTTAGACGACAGTGTGGCTCCATTGCTTTGCTTGTGCTGCGTGTGTCTCATTTATATAGAACTGACCACTCAAAGCTGCTTTACACTGCACCCATTCATCTATGTGCCAGTGCATTTCCTATCACACGTCTTTTAAACACAGGCACAGCCATCATAACACAGGAGTAACATGGGGTTAAGTGTCTTGCCCAAGGACACATGGGTATGTAGACTAGTAAAGCCAGGAATAGAACCCACAACCTTCCTGGTGACTCACTCCTCCACTAAACTACTGTTGCCCTACTAGTGGCAACATGATGAAATGATGTTTCTGCTCAGACAGTGCAGAGCTGAACGGTAAGAATAAATATCTAACTGTGATTACTGTGTTTGATTCACGGTATTTTTTACATGATTATTCCTGACGTGGGCCAGTCAGGCTGCAGGTGGAGCACATTAATACATCTTGGCCAATATCTGATAATACATTTTAAAGCCAATATTGGCCGATACCGAGGTCATGCTGATAATATGGTGCATCCCCATTATTGACACATAGTGTCCAGAGTGCTCACCCTCTTGCTGTCAGGCACCAGGTCGTCTTTTATGCGTCTCTTGGTGCCCCAGTCTTTGGCCAGCTCGTCCTCTGCGATCTCCTGCAGGTGGAAAACTGCCACCTGGGCTGAGCGGCGCCTCACTCTGCCACTTGGGGTCCGCTCAAAGTCCTCCCCCTGGCTCTCATTCCGCACTGCTTTGTCAGCGACTGACTCCCTCTCTTTTTCTTTCCCCCTCTCTTTCTGCCTGGTTTCTCTTTGCTTCTCTTTGGGGTCTTTGGAGGGAGATTTCTTCTGCCAGTCCATCTTCTCAGGCTGGTTTTGCTCCTTCTTGCCTCCTGCTGGAGACTCCTCTGACAGCACCTGTAGGAGCAGTGTAGAGGCACACTTCTTTAACCTTCCTGCAATGTTCAATTTAATCTGCTTTAACAACTTTCCTGAAACATAAACCCTGTGTTTTTCTTCTGATTTGACTTGAGACACAAACAACAACCAAAACTAACCCCCCCTCTTCTGAAGCTAACTCCGCCCCAATGCCTGGTTTGCCAAGAAGTGGGCTGAGAGCTGAGTGGGGGATTTGGGGGTCATTGAAGGGGGTGTGGTCTGGTAGTGAAATCTGATACCGAGTTGCAAGTGAGAGAAAGGTGACAAATGGTGTGTTTCCACCGGCTCTACTCGCCTCGCCTCGGCATGGTTAAGTTGCGTTTCCACTAGCATAGTACCTGGTTTTTAGTACCTGCTCTGGCGAGGTTCCAACGAGCTCAATAGGAACTATGGGTGACTGCCAGCTACTGAGTGAGACATCCGACACAGAAATCAAGCCGAACAATGCCGGACTGTAGATCAGTTAAAACTACTTAACAATCCTTAAAATGTGGGTTCATCTCCAACAACTACCAGGGAAATTACTAAAATCTCAATATGTAACAGAGGAGTCTGGTCACACTAGACCACACATGATTTGTATTGATATAAGAACACTGGTCACACTAGACCACACACTCCATGAACACCATGAGAAAATGAAATCCACTTCCACATGAACCACTGTTTTCTCACCCTTTCTTTGCCGGTGTTGTTGTTGCTGTCAGTTGTATTGTCCTTGTTGTTGCTGCTGTTGTTGTTATTGGTGGCAGCTGTGGCAGTGATGGTTGCTGAGTGTTCAGCACGTATATGGTAGTCTCTGCCGGCTGTGGAGTGGTAGGTTTTTCCACAGTGCTGACACAGAAACACAGGCTTCTCGTCATCAGAAAACTCCCCTCCACAGCGCTTCTGGTGGTACTGGTAACCCGTCAGACTGGAGAAATGGGCCGAGCAACCCTGTATATGTGTGTGTGTGCGTTCAAGGTCAGTGACAGAAATGGAAAACAGAATAAAAACATGTATGCAGCCTATATCAAAGACAACACTTGTTGTTATTGCGTCATCAACATGCTGCACATGCAGCACAGATTTTGGAACCGCGCACAAAGAACGCGTTGGGTGTGCGAGGACAGCGCAGGAGCAAACTGAATTTCCACCTCAACATTTACTGTACTCAAGTATCAAAAGTCATTTTCTGATATAAAATCTACTTAAGTATTAGAAGAGAAAGTATTTAAATAAAGTGAGCAATTACAATTTGAATATGACATTTATTGTGGCTTCTAAATAATAAAAGCATAATAATAAGTACAGGCGAACAACTTCAAACAATGAACCTCATGAATGGTGACAAACTCTCTCTCTCTGTCAACTTCCCTGTGTCTGCTTGTATTTTTGTGGAGCTTCTCCACGTCACACTGTGTTTTAATTCAACTTGGATTATCTGCGTGAGCTCGCTAGCTCACCATTTGGCCGCTCAGCTGTCAGCTGAGAGCTGAAACAGCTGAGCGCTGAAACCCAGCGTCCAGAGTGTACAACAGAACCCCGGAGACCAGAGCCTCGGTGTCGGATACAGTAAACAACGAGCCGCTGGTGTCTTTTAAGTTCACTTGGAGCTGAAATCTGTGGCTAACAGCTGGTGCCGCTAAAAACAACTAGCGACAACAAACAGGCATTGCGTCACTAACTCAGCTTTTATTTTGTAGTAACGAGTAATGAAGATGGTTAAAGGAAATGTATCAGAGTAAAAGTAAAAGTCGTCAGAAATGTAAATAACAAAGTAAAGTACAGATGTGTGAAAATTCTACATAAGTACAGAAAAGAAGTATTTGTACTTTGTTACATTACAACACTGGCTAGAGTATACCACGGCCTTAAGACAGCAATAAACCAACAACTCCTGTGTCCTGCAAAAATAAATCATACTTTTGTGAGTGTTTTACAAACATCAGTGAACATATTAGAGACTGTAGACCACAGCTGATGTAGATTTGATGAGTTGAGACTTTTGTTACGAGGCTAGAATCAGTTTTTTCAGTTATTTCGCTCACGCTTGACCCCGTTTGCTCTTTGGTAAACCAGCAAACCAAAGCAGTCAATGTGTTTAACACTCTGAACTCTCCCTTATCCCTCATCATGAAACAATGAGTGCATTTGGTTATTATTGTGTGGGTTGTCTTAAGAAAACATGAGGAAGCTGCTCATTCTTCAGTGAGTGACGACGTCACTGTATAGGCTCTAGTTTTCACAGCGCTCTCTCTCCACACTCTCTGCCGTTTCCACTCCAGGGTGAGTAATGGGAAGCAGAGTGTTGATGTGGTTTTGGGCAACATGTCAACAACGGGGCATAAAGGAGAAAGGATGGAAGGAGGGAAGTAGAAGGAGGCAGAGACAGGAGAAAAGGAGAAAGTGGCTCGTGAGGAGAGAGGGAAACGTGTCATTAGAAGTTGGATAAATACAAATGAATGACAGAGGTGGAGAAGGAGAGGAAAAGAGGACTGTGCATACCTCACTAGGACATTTGATTCGTCCCATCTGTTTGAGAACTCGACGCAGCCTCTCTCTCTCCTCATGCTCGTCGCCCGTCGTCTGGCCTTCACTCCCCGACGGCTGAGGAAAACAAAAACAGTGTTGAAATTCATATGTGTGTCCCACCAACACAATCATCACAAATACCTACGGCTGCAACTATTACTCCATTATTAACTGATAACTGAATTCAACATTTATTTTGATCATCTGGTTTCTTTGCACCATAAAACAAGGAAACTGATTCATTTTGGTTTTTGGAAAATCAGTTTGAGCTTTGGTAAACAATCCTTTATCAACCAAACAAGCAGATTATAATTTTAGAAAATGATGGTGAGTAGCATATATGACCATTCAAAATGCCTGTTTTCATCTTCATTGTGTTAGGAAGATCGATTCACTGCAATACGTTTATGACAACTGTCTAACTCATGTTTTCACTGGAGTGTTGGCTTGTGGTGCCAAAAAAACAGCCAAGACCAGAACAACAGATGGTGCCAGTGAGGAGGAAGATGAGGATGAGGAGACAGTCTGGATCTAGGATTCCCAGTGGAGAGACATTCATGTGTTTTCTAATGTGTTTTCAAACAGAGGAAAAAGAGAAAGGCAGATGCAACCAGAGCTTTCTGCAAAGTTTTAGGAGGAGATGAGATACACCTTCATTTATACACTCAGAGAATAACATTTGCATTTAAAGGTACAAGATTTATTGTTACATGTAATAACATAATAACCACCTGCCTACAGGGATATTGATAGATACACGTCCTGCATCACTGACACATTCAAATGTAACCCTGAGTGTTGTGTTCAGACCGCAGCGTTAATACCTGTACTGTCACTTTAAGAGTCCAAGTCATTCAGCTTCTCTCAGCTTGAGCCTGACGAGCTGAGAGGAGGTAATGTATTCGTCTGTCTGTCATCTATGAACATTTATTTGGGTTTTTGGATAATGCCAACCTTGTTTTATACATGTACAAATGTTAGTTTCTAGGTTGTGAGCATGCAGTTAATGTGTCAATATAAACCTTATAAAGACACTTTTAACTGGCTTTAAATTAGACATGTTTCCATGTGCTTGTCTACAGGGTTTCTGTCTGTTGATCTGCTGACAGGAGCTTGAGACTCGTGTGCTGTGTGGAGGAGACTGTTACAGAGCCTTATGTGTGGAATTCATCTGGCATAGTGTTTACATGTGTTTACACTGGTTGCTTTGCATGTAGAAGGAATTCATGTTTTCAAACACATTTAACATTTTATAATTTATTTAATTCATTTTCACATTTTTATTGAAGTATTTAAATAAGTAAGTATTTTTGCTGTTAAATACTAAAAGTTGTAGCAGTCATGTATGTATGAGCAGTTGGAGTCTGACTAGCTGAGGGGAGGAGTTTGAGACTCGTGTGCTGTGTGGAGGAGACTGCATGTTACAGAGCCTTGTACAGACACATCCACCATCCTGCCTTCATTAAAGACACACCAGTAGCTGGTGGTTGTCCGGGTCCCCCTCATTCAGCACAACATAAAACACAACATAGAACACAACATAGAATACAACATAGAACACAACATAGAGCACAACATAGAAGAAAACATAGAACACAACATAGAACACAACACAGAACACAACACAGAACACAACATAGAACACAACATAGAACACAACATAGAACACAACACAGAACACAACACAGAACACAACATAGAACACAACACAGAACACAACATAGAGCACAACATAGAACACAACACAGAACACAACATAGAACACAACATAGAACACAACATAGAACACAACATAGAAGAAAACATAGAACACAACATAGAGCACAACATAGAACAAAACATAGAACACAACATAGAACACAACATAGAAGACAACATAGAACACAACATAGAACACAACATAGCAGACAACATAGAACACAACATAGAAGACAACATAGAACACAACATAGAGCACAACATAGAACACAACATAGAACACAACATAGAACACAACATAGAAGACAACATAGAACACAACATAGAGCACAACATAGAAGAGAACATAGAACACAACATAGAGCACAACATAGAACAAAACATAGAACACAACATAAAACACAACATAGAACACAACTTAGAAGACAACATAGAACACAACATAGAAGACAACATAGAACACAACATAGAGCACAACATAGAACACAACATAGAACACAACATAGCAGACAACATAGAACACAACATAGAAGACAACATAGAACACAACATAGAACACAACATAGAGCACAACATAGAACACAACATAGAACAAAACATAGAACACAACATAGAAGACAACATAGAACACAACATAGAACACACCATAGAACACAACATAGAAGACAACATAGAACACAACACATAACACAACATAGAGCACAACATAGAAGACAACATAGAAGACAACATAGAACACAACATAGAAGAGAACATAGAACACAACATAGAACACAACATAGAAGAGAACATAGAACACAACATAGAAGAGAACATAGAACACAACATAGAACACAACATAGAAGAGAACATAGAAGAGAACATAGAACACAACATAGAAGAGAACATAGAACACAACATAGAACACAACATAGAAGAGAACATAGAACAAAACATAGAATACAACATAGAACACAACATAGAGCACAACATAGAACACATCATAGAACAAAACATAGAACACAACATAGAACACAACATAGAACACAACATAGAGCACAACATAGAGCACAACATAGAACACAACATAGAGCACAACATAGAACACAACATAGAACAGAAGTGCGTTCAACCAGATAAGAAACTGTTAAAGACAATGCACGCCTGTTACAGACGCATCAAATCTGCAGTCCATACCTTATTTTACCTCCTAGTTTCCTCAACATACAGTATGTTTCATTGTGGCGGCCAGTTGAACACGACACATGATGGACTAACTAGTGAGGAGTCAGAGACAATGTCTCTGTTTGAGCCTCTATGTCTCTCCTGGTCCCAGAGCACTCACACACACACACACACATACAGACATTTGTACAGTACGACTTAAAAACACGCACTAACTCATCTTTACAACAACAACAATCATAATATGTAGTGAAGATTCTCCACTTATAGTGTGCATGAAATCCTGTGTCTCTTTCACACACATAAACCGTCAACTTCACTCCTCTCACCCATCATCACTTCCTTTCATCATGGCCTTCAAAATAAGAGGCTTTGGCTTTTTGCTCATTTAACTAACTATCATCAAATGAGTTTGTATTTCATATATTATTTTCAATGTTGTATAAATCTCTGTGTGTGTGTTTTAAATCTCCTTGGTCTGGGTGCTTCATTAAATAAAAGTGTCTAACACCTCAGAAAATATGGCAGCATCACAATCACTTCAGCGGAATCAAGGTCAGTCTCAGTGGGCGACCTCTGTCCTTCTGTAAGCATGCTGGGTTTTCCCACACTGCACTGGGGCCAGGCCATGTGACCATGTGCACTTACAAGTCACATTACAACAGTAGATAATCTGGACTAGCTCACAGAGACGTGAATCACTCACAGAAACAATATTTGCACTTTAGACAAAACCGAACTGTAAAAAACTGAACCGTTCAATACAAAAGCCACTGCAATATTCCCATACATTAAATCTGTATATACTGTATATTCTCCATAAATAGATTTATATGTGACAGCTTTTATCCTCACGTTCATGAACACAGTCACGATAGGAACGACACGTCACGCAATGTTAGGGAACCATATATCTGACTAACAGCACAGCTAACAGCACTGACTTCAGGTGGACTAACTCCTGCCTATTGCCCTAAACCACAGGAGATCCTTCACCATGAACTCTGTGACGACCCCGTGGCATTCCTGCATTCTTTCTGCTGTCATCTTCATTTCGTCTGCAATGTGGGCGGAGCTGTGGTAGCTGCTGTTTGGTTCGTGCCGCCTACAGGATTAACGTAACATAAATAAACTGAACGTCGCAGAAACCAAACCGGGTGCCGCTGCAGTCTTTAGCGCTAGCCGGGCTGCTAACTTTGTTATAGCAATCAAACACGCTGCACTCTGGGCACCAAGTGTTTGGAGATAAGTACAAATAACAGGCCCGTTTGTCCAGAATCTTAACGGTACCGACCCAATTAGGAACTGGTACCAAAAAGTACTGGTCCAAAAAGCTACAAAACAAATTCAACTGGCTGAATTTATTTTGCTCTCTGTGTTTCTGTATTCCTGAGTCATCACGTCTGAACAGAACATGTTATTTTTGTACAAAACTAAATGAGACTGTGAACGTCTCAAATGTTTTTCTTCTGCTTAATGTGCAAAAAATCTAAACCGTGACCCAAAACCACAATATAACTAACTGAAACACAAGAAAACACCCAGTACCTCACTATGACACTGACCAACACAAGAAACAACACAACTGTCCTCATACAACCACACATCAACAATATACTATTAAAATACACTGATAATATATACACAACTAATACTTAATACTGTGACACAAACACTTGCAGGTTTTCTGCTCGTACGTTCATTCATCTTTTATGTCACGTTTTTGAAATGGGCTGTGTTGAATTATTCAGCAAACTTTACAGCAGCTTTTGCCATTTGTTGCTCTAATGAAGATGTGTGTGTGCGTGTGCGTGTGTGTGTGTGTGTGTGTGTGCGTGTGTGTGTGTGTGTGTGCGCGTGTGTGTGCGTGATGGTAATATCTTAATGAAGCTCTCTGCTGTCAGACAGCTGCACAAAGAAATGTGAGCACGTGAAGGACAGGAACACCGATCACAGATCAAATGTATCATCACTTACAAAACCACACGAGGGCAGTTTTAGAGGGAGGGGGCAAAACAGCTGAGAGTCAATATACAACAGATACAACACACTTCACTCAGCTACATGCAGGAAAACTGACACTAGTGGATACCATGGCTTTCTATACATAGAGCCACAAGTGCAAGTTTTACCAACCCCCAGTACTTGTTCTGCTGTGATGTGGTAACTGATCACTGAGAATCATTCAGTATCAATAATTATCAGCATAAATGTCAAATCATTAAAGATATAGTATGTAATTAGCTTCTCAAAATCCACAAACGATTGTTCAAGCTAGAGTTGTGTTCGGTCAGTTCTTTTAGTGAAGTCTAGAGTAAAATAGAGTTTTTAAAAGAATGATTTGAAAATCTAACCTAGTGTTTGTGTTTAGAACCAGTGGTTACTATTTACAACAGGTCACTGAATGCAGCACAACTGCTATTAATGGTGGATTCTATGCTTTTCCTATTACATCCTTTTCAAAATTCTATTATAACTTATGTGCACTGAGTTGAAATGACATTATTTCAATCATGGAATCAGTAACGCAGTCTTTGAGTCGTCATGAGTCGTCATTTTCTGTGAAAACTGTGTCCCAGTAGCCAAGAAAGTAAAGGCAGATTTCCACTCGCCTCGGCACGGCACGGTTAGGTTGCATCTCCACTACAAGAAAAGTACCTACTCAATGTGGGCGGAGTCATCACCAGACTCCTCTGTGAACTGTAGTTGTTGGAGATGAACCCACGTGTTTAGGATTGTTAAGTAGTTTTAACCGATCTACAGTTTGACACATCGTCGCATAGTTACCTACTCAGCATGATTTGGAACCTCGCCGGGGCAGGTACCAGGTCCTAAAAATAGTACCTGGTACTAGGTACTATGCTAGTGGAAACGCTACTTCATCCAACCAGAAAGAGAACAAAGATTTACCCCTCTGTGAATTCATACTCACTCATATACTCATACTCGCTCCACTTTACATTAAACTTAAACATCCATTTCATTCAGTCATCGTCAGTGTGTGTGTGTGTGTGCGTGGGTGTGTGTGTGTGTGTGTGCGCACACACCTTGTTGCTGTGCTCAGCCATGGTGTGGTAGTTGAGGCCGGCCTTGGATCTGAACTGCTTCTGGCACTGCTGGCACTTCAGGGCGTCCTGGAGCTGCAGGGGTTAAAGGTCAAACACACCATCAAATGACATTTCTATGAAAGGAAACTAACAAATAACCCACTCCTGCTGCCTTTGCTTTTTACTGGATTTATCAATATAGAAAAAACAGTTCATGTGTAACTCAATAAGAGTTTTATTTTTTTTATTAGTGCATTATTGTGGACAAAAGCCAGTTAAAGAACCAGGAAAAGTCAATGAAACAAACGTCGCTTCAGTATTGATCTGGAGGCAGAGGTGTTGTGATGGTGACTGACCCTGAGCTAATGTGGTGATTTTGTCATTATTTAATGGCAGCCTGTCACTTTAATGACACGTGGGCCACTGGGTCACAGAGGCATTAAAATGCTTGTAGGAACATTTGTCAGTGCAGCTGCCCTTGTCCTCAGGAGAGAGCACTTCCTTTAACCTCCTTTATTACTTCTATTGACCGTAATAGAGTGCAATGCAAACAAAGCACAGAAGTGTACAGTGTCCAGCTGATATTCACTCTCACATAAGGACACATGAGCACAGAATATAACATGGTTAGGGATCACTGTACTGAGATACTGTCCAATCAATGTCTTTACTGTAAAGGCTCCCCAGACTCTGCAGGGAGGAGGAGGAGGAGGAGGAGGAGGAGGAGGAGGAGGAGGAACACTGCAGTCAAAGTCAAAGGGGAAATCGAGGATTCTTCAAATGTTTCTCTCATTTTTTTGATAAAACAAAAACTTCACAGAGAATGACCAACACAGGTTTGTTATTGTCTGCGATCCAAGTCCATATTTAAATATGCGGCACAAACCACACAACTGTCTGAAACTGAGGGAGCTGTTTATTGTTCAAATTGAAAAGTTTGTGATTATATGATTTTATACTGTAATTCTGTACATTTATGTATAGACTATGTTGTGTGCTGCTTTTAATCCTAAAAGTCCTGATCACTTAAACACTGGCATTTATCAACACAGGAAAAGGAAGGCTTTTACTTTGAAACAGGAACAGGACATGTTGTATTTATACAATGTGGCTGCTCAAATCACATGACACAAAGTAAAAAGCAAGACATCTGACGGTGCAGACTCATCAGTTCACTCGTGACGCAGTGAAACATTTGTCTCATGATGATATTGAACGCTCTCACAGGAAAACTCTTCATGGCTTTTACAGCCCAGCCCACCCTGCTCCACTCTGATGGATGTGTGTGTACCGTCCACTGACCTTCTTGCAAATCTCCATGTGTTTCTTGAGGCCGTGGATGGTTTTCCTGGTGACGATGGAGCAGCTGGGACACACGACTTCACCTCGCTCTGAGATCGCCCGCTGCCACTGCGTGTCAGGAACCACACCTGGGAAACACCATATTCTGTCACTTATCAGTGGGAAATTATTTTGTTGACGCCCCTTTTTTTCATGACGAGATGAACTTCGAAAACATGACGAGACGTGTGTGAGTTTTGTTTGACGAGAACGGACGTAAATGTCAGTTTGTCAGATGTTCAACAAACACACACACACACACACACACAACGACATTTCTGCTTGTTGTGCGCGTAATCTGTCAATCAAAACCTCGCCGCTTCCCCGGGGCCACGGACATGTGCACTCGCTGCAGCTTCTCCCCGCCCGCCCGCTCGCCTGCCCCCGGGCGCGACTGTCTTCAGTGCGCCCCAACTATGTCGCGTCACCGGCGCGAGGAGCGTGAATCGGGCACAAGGGGTCGGGGCGGGGGTTCACCTTTGCCCCGAGCCTTTCCAAGGCGACCTAGAGGCGGTCGCGGCGCACCACCGGCGGAGGAAATTTCAATTTCACAACTTATATGTGACACTGTAGATGAAGTCGTCATCAATTCATGAAAATAACTGTTGAAAAGTTGAAATATGGAGATTAAAGCTGCCCAACAGTAATCTCCAATAAATGAATTTGTTAAAAGACTATACTTCTTCTTTTTTTTGTAAACTATCACATATAGAAATGAATAAAACTGGACTAAAACTAATAAGCGTTTTAGTCCAAAAGAGTAAAACTAAGACTACATCTAGAATGGCTGCCAAAAACAACACTGGATGCTTTTACAGTCCTGTAGACATGACATGTCCTTTAATATGTAGTGGTTTACGTATGTAAAATAATCTATGAACAAGTTATTCCCAAAAACAACACACTTGAGTTGAACTAAAGCCCTGAACCTACTTGTTTCAGTGTATTTATTCATGTTATTTACTGAAATCTTTACAGTGTAAAATACTGAAATGATAAACGTTGGTGTATTGTCTCCCTCTCTGGTCAAACAGCTTCTTTGTCCACTCTTGCATCACTAGTGCACGTGTTTGTCATCTTCTGCTGTGATATTCTGTGAGTGGTTCTTAATATCTGGTCTGATCACCTGATGTAGTGTGGACAAGCTTACACAGACATGTTGCTTCTTCTTCTTTTCCTTTGGGCTGCTCCCTTCAGGGGTCGCCACAGTGAATCAACCTCCTCCATCTCACCCTGTTCTCTGTATCCCCCTCTCTCACACCAACTAACTTCATGTCCTCTTTCACTACATCCATAAACCTTCTCTTTGGTCTTCCTCTAGACCTCCTGCCTGGCAGTTCCAACCCCAGCATCCTTCTACCAATATACTCACTATCCGTCCTCTGTACATGACCAAACCATCTCATTCTGGCCTCTCTGACCTTATCTCCAAAACATCTAACATGTGCTGTTCCTCTGATTGACTCATTCCTGATCCTATCCATCTTCGTCACTCCCAAAGAGAACCTCAACATCTCCAGCTCTGCTTCCTGTCTTTTCCTCAGTGCCACTGTCTCTAGACCATACAGCATCGCTGGTCTCACCACTGTCTTGTATATCTTTCCTTTCATTCTGGCTGATACTCTTTTATCACACATTACCCCTGACACTTTTCTCCACCCATTCCAACCAGCTTGAACACGTTTCTTCACCTCTTTTCCACAATCTCCACTGCTCTGGACTGTTGACCCTAAATACTTAAAATCCTCCACCTTCTTTATCTCCACTCCCTGTAGCCTCATGGTTCCACTTGGGTTCCTCTCATTCACACACATATATTCTGTCTTGCTGCGACTAACCTTCATTCCTCTCCTTTCTAGAGCATATCTCCACCTCTGGAGCTTTTCCTCCACCTGGTCTCTGCTCTCACCACAGTTCACAATGTCATCTGCATACATCATAGTCCATGGAGATTCCTGTCTAACCTCATCTGTCAGTCTGTCCATCACCACCGCAAACAAGAAGGGACTCAGAGCCGAACCCTGATGTAGTCCCACCTCCACCTTGAACTTCTCTGTCACACCTACAGCCCACCTCACCGCTGTCTCACAGTTGGCATACATGTCCTGCACCAGTCTAACATACTTCTCTGCCACTCCAGACTTCCTCATACAGGACCATAGTTCCTCTCTCTTTTTCCAGATCTACAAAGGCACAATGCAGCTCCCTCTGACCTTCTCTGTATTTCTCTACCAGCATATATCTTAAAGCAAATACTGCATCTGTAGTACTCTTTCTAGGCATGAAACCATACTGTTGCTCACTAATGTTGACTTCTGCTCTCAGTCTAGTTTCCACTACTCTTTACCATAACTTCATTGTATGGCTCATCAACTTTATTCCTCTATAGACATACACAGACATGTTGCATCTTATGTTTTAAAACAATAGATCAAAACAACTTTGAACAAATGATTAAATATTATATTATTTAGTTACACTTAATGATTAGATAATGATTCCAACATAAAGACAAGGCTTTGTACGAGTTTTGTTTTTATGTGCTTTTCTCATTGATTGACTAAATCAAAAGATAACTAATAAATTGAGAAATTCATCAATAATGTTGTATAATAATTATTTGATTATAAACTGATTCTAAATGTTATTTAGGCATCAGAAAAGTTACTCTTTGGAAAAAGAATCACACATTCATAGGGGTGTAGATGAGATGTTCCTCAGACTGACTCCAAGATAACGGTAAATATTTTCTGACTGGTGACCTTCTGGTGACCTTCTGGTGACCTTCTGGCCGTGAGACAACAATGCTAAACATCACTAAACAGCAGGTACAGAAAAGTTCACCGACCAGAGCTGGTTGTGGCTGAGTCTTTCTTGGCGGACTGAGCTGGAGCTGGTCTTCTCTGAGGATCCTCACTGAGCGCACTTCCTTCTGGTCTCTTTGCACGACCTGCTTTTAGTTTCTCCTCCACCTTAGTCATTCCTGACACACACACACACACACACAGTCATGGTAGCAATTAATACTACTACTGGACGTATACAAGGTAATTAGAGATGTACAAGCACAGTGAGACAGACAGAGGACAATGCTGAACAAGGGAAATACCAGAGAAGGGAAAGTTGAAACTAACTATAAAAAGCAGAGAGAACGAACATTTAAAGCAACTCAAATCATTTTCATGAGCGAAGCGTCGCTGCCCTCTGGCCAACGCTTCATGTGAATCATGTGATAACTCAATACACTCAAAAACAGCTCAAACCCCACTGCCATAGGTAAACTGAACACTGCAGTTTAACAGTTTAACAACATACTGTCTGCAACAGCTGTAATTATGTAGCACTTTTCTAGTCTTGATAACCACTCATGGTTTTGTTCGTCGCACATTCACATCGATGTGCAGCACGTTTTCTCACACACTGACAGCACAGCCGCCACGCATCAGGACTGCATCATCGAGAGTAGCATGTATCCTCGTTTACATGTGCTGGAGTTTATGTACGTGTGTGTGTGTTATATGGCTCAACATGTCTATTGTTTTTATGTATTTTACAGTTGTTTACTTGTTTATGTACGTGTGTGTGTGTTATATGGCTCAACATGTCTATTGTTTTTATGTATTTTACAGTTGTTTACTTGTTTATGTACGTGTGTGTGTGTTATATCGCTGAACATGTCTATTGTTTTTATGTATTTTACAGTTGTTTACTTGTTTATGTATGTGTGTGTGTGTTATATGGCTGAACATGTCTATTGTTTTTATGTATTTTACAGTTGTTTACTTGTTTATGTACGTGTGTGTGTGTTATATGGCTCAACATGTCTATTGTTTTTATGTATTTTACAGTTGTTTACTTGTTTATGTACGTGTGTGTGTGTTATATGGCTCAACATGTCTATTGTTTTTATGTATTTTACAGTTGTTTACTTGTTTATGTACATGTGTGTGTGTTATATGGCTGAACATGTCTATTGTTTTTATGTATTTTACAGTTGTTTACTTGTTTATGTACGTGTGTGTGTGTTATATGGCTGAACGTGTCTATTGTTTTTATGTATTTTACAGTTGTTTACTTGTTTATGTACGTGTGTGTGTTATATGGCTGAACATGTCTATTGTTTTTATGTATTTTACAGTTGTTTACTTGTTTATGTACGTGTGTGTGTGTTATATGGCTGAACATGTCTATTGTTTTTATGTATTTTACAGTTGTTTACTTGTTTATGTACGTGTGTGTGTGTTATATGGCTAAACATGTCTATTGTTTTTATGTATTTTACAGTTGTTTACTTGTTTATGTACGTGTGTGTGTGTTATATGGCTGAACATGTCTATTGTTTTTATGTATTTTACAGTTGTTTACTTGTTTATGTACGTGTGTGTGTTATATGGCTGAACATGTCTTTTGTTTTTATGTATTTTACAGTTGTTTACTTGTTTATGTACGTGTGTGTGTGTTATATGGCTCAACATGTCTATTGTTTTTATGTATTTTACAGTTGTTTACTTGTTTATGTACGTGTGTGTGTGTTATATGGCTGAACATGTCTATTGTTTTTATGTATTTTACAGTTGTTTAATTGTTTATGTATGTGTGTGTGTGTAATATGGCTGAAAATGTCTATTGTTTTTATGTATTTTACAGTTGTTTACTTGTTTATGTACGTGTGTGTGTGTTATATGGCTGAACATGTCTTTTGTTTTTATGTATTTTACAGTTGTTTACTTGTTTATGTACGTGTGTGTGTTATATGGCTGAACGTGTCTATTGTTTTTATGTATTTTACAGTTGTTTACTTGTTTATGTACGTGTGTGTGTGTTATATGGCTGAACGTGTCTATTGTTTTTATGTATTTTACAGTTGTTTACTTGTTTATGTACGTGTGTGTGTTATATGGCTGAACGTGTCGATTGTTTTTATGTATTTTACAGTTGTTTACTTGTTTATGTACGTGTGTGTGTGTTATATGGCTAAACATGTCTATTGTTTTAATGTATTTTACAGTTGTTTACTTGTTTATGTACGTGTGTGTGTGTTATATGGCTGAACATGTCTATAGTTTTTATGTATTTTACAGTTGTTTACTTGTTTATGTACGTGTGTGTGTGTTATATGGCTGAACATGTCTATTGTTTTTATGTATTTTACAGTTGTTTACTTGTTTATGTACGTGTGTGTGTTATATGGCTAAACATGTCTATTGTTTTTATGTATTTTACAGTTGTTTACTTGTTTATGTACGTGTGTGTGTTATATGGCTGAACATGTCTATTGTTTTTATGTATTTTACAGCTGTTTACTTGTTTATGTACGTGTGTGTGTGTTATATGGCTGAACATGTCTATTGTTTTTATGTATTTTACAGTTGTTTACTTGTTTATGTACGTGTGTGTGTGTTATATGGCTGAACATGTCTATTGTTTTTATGTATTTTACAGTTGTTTACTTGTTTATGTACATGTGTGTGTGTTATATGGCTGAACTTGTCTATTGTTTTTATGTATTTTACAGTTGTTTACTTGTTTATGTACGTGTGTGTGTGTTATACGGCTGAACATGTCAATTGTTTTTATGTATTTTACAGTTGTTTACTTGTTTATGTAAGTGTGTGTGTGTTATATGGCTGAACATGTCTATTGCTTTTATGTATTTTACAGTTGTTTACTTGTTTATGTACGTGTGTGTGTTATATGGCTGAACATGTCTATTGTTTTTATGTATTTTACAGCTGTTTACTTGTTTATGTACGTGTGTGTGTGTTATATGGCTGAACATGTCTATTGTTTTTATGTATTTTACAGTTGTTTACTTGTTTATGTACGTGTGTGTGTTATATGGCTGAACGTGTCTATTGTTTTTATGTGTTTTACAGTTGTTTACTTGTTTATGTACGTGTGTGTGTGTTATATGGCTGAACGTGTCTATAGTTTTTTATGTATTTTACAGTTGTTTACTTGTTTATGTACGTGTGTGTGTTATATGGCTGAACGTGTCTATTGTTTTTATGTATTTTACAGTTGTTTACTTGTTTATGTACGTGTGTGTGTTATATGGCTGAACGTGTCTATTGTTTTTATGTATTTTACAGTTGTTTACTTGTTTATGTACGTGTGTGTGTGTTATATGGCTAAACATGTCTATTGTTTTTATGTATTTTACAGTTGTTTACTTGTTTATGTATGTGTGTGTGTGTTATATGGCTGAACGTGTCTATAGTTTTTTATGTATTTTACAGTTGTTTACTTGTTTATGTACGTGTGTGTGTTATATGGCTGAAAATGTCTATTGTTTTTATGTGTTTTACAGTTGTTTACTTGTTTATGTACGTGTGTGTGTGTAATATGGCTGAAAATGTCTATTGTTTTTATGTATTTTACAGTTGTTTACTTGTTTATGTACGTGTGTGTGTTATATGGCTGAACATGTCTATTGTTTTTATGTATTTTACAGTTGTTTACTTGTTTATGTACGTGTGTGTGTGTTATATGGCTGAACGTGTCTATTGTTTTTATGTATTTTACAGTTGTTTACTTGTTTATGTACGTGTGTGTGTTATATGGCTGAACGTGTCTATTGTTTTTATGTATTTTACAGTTGTTTACTTGTTTATGTACGTGTGTGTGTGTTATATGGCTAAACATGTCTATTGTTTTTATGTATTTTACAGTTGTTTACTTGTTTATGTATGTGTGTGTGTGTTATATGGCTGAACGTGTCTATAGTTTTTTATGTATTTTACAGTTGTTTACTTGTTTATGTACGTGTGTGTGTTATATGGCTGAAAATGTCTATTGTTTTTATGTGTTTTACAGTTGTTTACTTGTTTATGTACGTGTGTGTGTGTAATATGGCTGAAAATGTCTATTGTTTTTATGTATTTTACAGTTGTTTACTTGTTTATGTACGTGTGTGTGTTATATGGCTGAACATGTCTATTGTTTTTATGTATTTTACAGTTGTTTACTTGTTTATGTACGTGTGTGTGTTATATGGCTGAACGTGTCTATTGTTTTTATGTATTTTACAGTTGTTTACTTGTTTATGTACGTGTGTGTGTTATATGGCTGAACGTGTCGATTGTTTTTATGTATTTTACAGTTGTTTACTTGTTTATGTACGTGTGTGTGTGTTATATGGCTGAACATGTCTATTGTTTTTATGTATTTTACAGTTGTTTACTTGTTTATGTACGTGTGTGTGTTATATGGCTGAACATGTCTATTGTTTTTATGTATTTTACAGTTGTTTACTTGTTTATGTACGTGTGTGTGTGTGTTATATGGCTGAACATGTCTATTGTTTTTATGTATTTTACAGTTGTTTACTTGTTTATGTACGTGTGTGTGTGTTATATGGCTGAACATGTCTATTGTTTTTATGTATTTTAAAGTTGTGTACTTGTTTACGTACATGACAACTGCCAGGTACAACTGTACCCTGTGCAATGACAATAAACAATTCTATTATATTCTATAATCAGATATCGACAAAGAACCAATGATTAAAACAGTAGACTGATACAAATGGTGTCACATTTGAACAGAGTCAGGCTCCAACAACCTTTAAGAACACTGTAAGTGAAGTAAGTGTGTGTGGGCTGCTCATTACTGGCCTGTCAGAGAGCTTCCTTGGTGCCTGCCACTGTGGTGAGCATGCAAACATGCTGCGCGCTTCAAATTCATTCACTCATGAATTCATTTCTAATGTGGCAGCAGAACATGATAAACCAGCCTTCAGAGTCTCTTGAAGGTGACACTGTCATAGTACAGTCCTGGTACCACATGTGCACATGGATCAGAGCTCAGATCAGGTTGAACCCGGGAAAATGTGTTCATTAAGTGAAGCGTACTCTGACTGTCCTGCAGGTGCTTATGGAGACTAACTGACAGTAGGAAGAAAGGGAGAGATACAAAATGATTTATCATCAGAAATAAGCGAGAGCAATTTCCACAGCTACCTTTCAATCCGAATGTTCCAGATATAGAGGGCTGCTCTCCGGTGAATTTCTTGGGTGTTTTCTGCTTCCGTCCTGGCTCAAGAGAAAAAAACAAGAGCAAGGAAATGGTCAAACACACACTGTGTGGGTGTAATGAGAGAGAGAATCCATGACATGACAAGAGATCTGCTGTAATTTTACTGTGCTTCATTCGCTCTGGGTCCTCGTCGGCCAAAGATGGAGGAAGACTCCCGCCCTCACTTTCACTGCCACCAGCGTCAGACGATGTGCTCTGGCACTGCGACTGCTGGGAGTGAGGGAGGACGGGCAGGGACTGGGGGATCTGCTGACTGTGCTGTTTCCTCTCGCTCCTCTGGTGGACCACATCGCCGTTCTGTGAGGGTGTCGACACCTCGTGGATCTTCTTCACTTTGAAGAAGACAGGAGAAGGGGGGCTGTTCTCCAAGGGCCTGGATTGACAAAACGAGGGAGGACAGTTTTGTGCGATCAGCATGACGACCTTACACTAACTACACCGTGATGTGGGACTTTAAACTCTCAGTCACCTTTTCTTGGTGTTGGACTTGACAGGAGTCTTGTGAAGTTTGGCTTGCCCCTCCTTGCCCTCCATCGTGACCCTGTCGGGATGGTTCCACAGCTTGTGCTTGTGCAGGTGGACCTTTGTGGCAAACACTGCCTCACAGTAGGGGCAGCCATGACTCAGCTTCTCAGCGACTGTGGCCTGGTACAAACACAGACATGAGGACATTTACAGTCCTCGTCCTGCTCCCGCCGAGCAGCTGTTACTGGAAGTCGTTCACTTCACTCATCATACATTGCCTTACGCTCATGTATGCTTCATATTTATAGACTGAGATATATGCAATATTACCGCCTTATATTAAAGGTTTTTGAAGTGAGGCTGTGTGAGGTACCACTTTATTACATTGAGCTTCCTGTGCTGAGAAGCAGCCGCACATGGCAGTGAAATGTCATGATTTGACCTACAGTGACCCAAAATAGCCCCAAAAAATCAACACATCTTTGCACATTGGAGCTTTTCATTGGAGCTGAATGTAAATATTGAGATGCACCACTGTGAGTCTTCTTAAATGAAAATGCTGGTGGATTTGTGGAGTCTTTAAAATGTAAAACTGTACTTGCCTCGTCTTGTAGACAGTAGACTACTCGAGATAAACTCTGCCTGCTCTTTGTAAAGGTAAGGAGAAATCATCCACATATTTATACTGTATATTCTAAACACATCTGTAGTTTAAAATTCAACATTATTTTGGGGAAATTCCTGATGAGGGAATGAAATATGAACCGTGTGCCAGGGTTTAAGATGGAACTTCATCAAAACATTAGACAGCAGGTTGGTAACCTGCTTAGTTTCCACAACAAAGTCCAAAGAAAAGCTGTGCTTTGGTGTGACTGGTGTGCTGTGTCATATGCTCACGCTGTCTTACTTTAGTAAATCACAAAACAAGCAGTGGATCAACAGCTCCAGTGATCTGTGAAATGTCTCTGATGAGGGAGAGAATGTGCTTCATAAAGAGAAAACAGAGATGATCTGGATACTGTATATATGCCCACATACATAATATATGCTGATATAAAGCTGCACATGAGAGTGAATGCACTCTAAATACAATCTAAAATAAAAGATCTACTGTTTATGATCAGTATTACATGCTCAAATACAGTAACAATTACAATGACCTTTCATTTCAGACAATACCTTTATTTCTTTAGCTTTTTAATGTTTAATGAAGAATAATTGCATGGAATTGCATGTAAATATGGTCAAATTCAGAAATAACAACACAAATACTTAAAAATAAGTGTTAATTGAGTGTCTTATCATTTTAGCCTTTAAAACCAGGAAAAGTCATCACTGGAACCTTATCACCATATGATCTTTGATCATCTTGTTTCATCTCACAATATAGAAAACATTTTCATATACTGCCTATGTTGCCAGTCCATAAAGGGCATACAGAGACCTACAGTCACTTTCAATCAACCTCTGCATGCACACGCACATGTACATGCACACACGCACACGCACACACACACACACACAGGGAGAACATGCTAACTCCACATAGAAAGGCCCCTGGTTGAACCAGGATTTGAACTGGACCTTCCTGCTGTGGCAAGAGTGCTAGCCACTAGTGTACCGTGTGACCCTGGCTAATAATATGTTGTTGTTTTTTTAACCCAGAGTGGCCGCAGTGTTTCCACTGAGCTTACACCCACATGTCCCTAACTAGAGCTGCAACTAACCATTCTTTTCATAATGGATGAATGGTTTGAGCTCTATCTCTAACTGCTTCTCTGCACAGACACACGTCACACAGACCCACTTCAAAAAAGGTGAATTATCCCTTTACTTTCTCTATTGTGAAGCACAAGGAAGAATTAGCCGCAAAGCAGGAAAGAGCAGAGATTAGTGACTCACCCCCTGGCAGCGTTGATAGTGGTACTTGACGCCATAGATGCTGGGAAACTCTAACCAGCAGCCTGAACACGGACACTTAACCCTGGAGCGGCGTTTAAACTCTTCCTTCCATTGAACTATCATATGGGCCTGCTCAGGGGTGAGGGAGAGACAATTGAAGACATGCAGACTACTGTACACTGTGCTGTATATTGTGCATAATCATGGGGAGCTGCCGGCTCTGTGCAAGAAAGAAGTGAGGCCCACTTCAAACAGCCACTCTACTTCAAAGAGAGAGAGACAGAGAGATACTCACTGGGATGCTCCTCAGTTCCTGCACGTCTGCTTTGGGTCGACCTTTCCTCTTCCCTTCTGCTGGCTCATCACACACTGGACCTGGCACTATGAGACAGAGACAACAATCACAGTCTGTGCTTCCACCAGGACAATCCTGCTCCAATATTAACTGACTTGGTATGACCCAGGCTCTGTTCATATAGTTCATTATACAAACATTATATATGTCCATGTGGGCTCCATCATGGCTGTGACATTAGCGGTGGGTCACAATATGGATTTGCTGATATATGGTTGTCCTTCGTCGTGCAATAAGAACCAGGGCAGATATCTACATGTTAATTAACAAACAAATGAAGACACTCTAACGGTGTCTGCCAGTGTCACTCGCTGGGCGTCGCGACTCGATGTCTCCTCGCAGCAGCGCTGCTCAGGTGAACTCAACTGAAACTTAACTTAACTCAACTCAACTGAAGAGAAGAGGGAGTTTACAGTGGGATGCTGGAGGACGTTCATGCACTTGGTTCTCTTTGTTGTAAATACGGATGTTTTGTTTTCTTTGTTCGACAGAAATCGTGATGTATTACTTTATGATTGTAATATATTGAGTGTCACAGAATGGTTGTATTGTGATATTATTGTGATAAATCAGAAATTCTGTTGAAATAAAGAATGCATTCTTAATATATTTGTTGAAACCAAAATGTCTTTCTTGTTTTTTAAACCCGTTAATTATTAATTGATTGATTAAAATTATATTGCACACCATTTGAAAGTAACAAAAACACATTCATGATGCAAAATGAATAATGTCCGTTACAAAAACAGACTGAATCTAACCACATAAACTAAAGAAAAGATCTAAATTACAGTTTTAATGATTTCTTTTTTTGCCTTTAACATTTCCTCCTCATAGATCAACACACACTGAGTCCAGCCTACAGTATATCTCTGCAGTTCTCTCCTCTCCTCCTTGCCCTGCTCTTGTCCACATGCATCCATACACTCATCCTCATCCTCAGCTCTTTCCCTCTCCTGAAGGGTAGAAGTGCAGGGTTGATGAGCGCAGGGATTTGATTGTAGAAGGAGAAGAGAGCAGTCCATGCCCGTCCTTAGAGGAAACTCACATGGAGAAAGACCAGGTGAAGGGAGACACAGATATGGGATAGAGAGAGAAAAGAAAAGCAGTAGAGTGAGAGATGGAGGGAAGGAGGAATGGAGAGAGAAAGCTGAGGCAGTGGATCTGCTGTGTCAGAGTCTCACAGGCTATAGCTGATATATAGCTGATCTATTTGCCCCTCCACACACACACACACACACACACACACAGTCACACCTAACACCGTGCACAAAAGCATGTAAAAACATGACTTCAGCTGATAACACCTACGTAAATGAATTAAGTTCATTTAAACTAAACGTGCTTCCTTAGTGTTTTTAAGTTTGTTAACCATTTTCTTTTTTCAGTGCAGTATGTTACACTCACACCACATGGTGGTATAATGGCTGGAATTGTTGCCTCACAGCAAGAAAATCACCTATTTTCCAGGTTTCTTTCTGTCAAAGACATTTACCGCCTCTCCCCTACAGTAGCCGACAGGGGAAAACACACTGCAACGACCCAAAACACATGCAGGAGGAGAAATGAGCTGCATATTCACAAACACAAACCAAAACAAAAACACACACAAACCCCAAAACACGCAGGACACAAAACAACGGCAAGTCCCAAAACACCGGCAAGTCCCAAAACAAGTCCCAAAACACAGACAAGTCCCAAAACACCAGCAAGTCCAAAAACAAGTCCCAAAACACCGGCAAGTCCCAAAGCAAGTCCCAAAACACCGGCAAGTCCCAAAACACCAGCAAGTCCAAAAACAAGTCCCAAAACACCGACAAGTCTCAAAACATCAACAAGTCCCAAAACATTTGCGTTTGCCTCTCTCGGACAACAGCAGGTGTAATGTCCTGAATGGAGGACGGAGACATCCCAATGATCTGTCCTCACATTCTTCCAGTCTTCACACACAGATGCAGTTGATCGTGACGCTCTCTATGGTGCTTGTGTAGAATGTAGTGAGGATGAGTAGAGGCAAGTGGGCTCTCCTCATCCTGTGCAGGAGGTGCAGACGCTTGACCATGCAGAGATGCAGTGTTCAGAGACCAGGTGTCGTGGTGCTGCTGACCACCTCCACAGCTGTGCTGTTGATGAGGATTGCAGCATGGCCGGACTGGTTCTTCCTGAAGTCAACAATGATCTGTTTGGTTTTGTCCACGTTGAGGATCAGGTTGTTGTCTCTGCAGCAGCCGATCCACCCTCTCTCTGTAGGCCAGACCGATGTCACCCCTGATGAGGGGGTGATCTGGGATTAGAGTTTTATGTTTGTTCTGATTGTTGAACAGAGCTGAATTCTCCACCTCCACCATGCTGCCAGTGCACTGATGCAGCAAACTGCGTCATGTGCACGATGCGCGCTGTGCACAGAAGTATACCAGGGTCTTTAGGCTTCGTGGTTGTTCAATATCAGCATCTCTTTCAGATGCAGAAGGACACATTGTGCGTCTGTAAGGCGACACTGAACGAGAACAGGCTGGACAAACACAACTGGACCTTTGGGTTTTTCTTCGTCCGCTGTGGCTCAGGCTTCACCCTCATCAGTCACATATGTAAAATTACAATGTCAATTATCAATATTTTTTATCTCATGAGTCAGGAGCTATGTATCACGATAGACACTTCATCAATATCAACAGAAAAAAACGTTTGATAAAGTCAAGTAACTTTGTTAAGAAAAAAACAACCAAAAAAGTGCTAGTAAAGTAGATGAAGCAGGTTTGGTTGCATGAGCAAACTCAGTCCCTCCCTCGTTAACTAGGGAGGGTTGCTAGTTACCATGCTTGCAGCCTGTAGAGTGGTCAGAGCCTCTGGAGTGTTTGGGGAAATGTGTTTCGGGCTGGGCCGGCTTCGGGCTTAAAGACCCTCAGGCCGGGTCGTGTCGGGTTGTGATTTTCTACTTTAGACACAATAATAATCAGGTATAAAGAAAAAAAATAAGGCAGAGCTGAATAAAACTGAATGAGCAACAAGGTGTCGCAGACTGAGTCTGAAAACAGTTCACCAACACACACACACAAGCATTAGCAGTGCATGTGAGAGTGTGATTTGTGTGCATGGATATGAGTGTATTAATATTCTCCAGGCGACACAGCATTTCTCTATTAGCTGTCAGGGGGTAGCAGCTGGAGAGGTGATGCAGTTGACACCACAGCTCGAGAGCTGAGGAGGAAATTGAGCATGCATTCTAATTCCTGTCTTAGAAAATAAAGGTCTATTCAAAAGAAAGGCATAATTAATGAATTCTGCTCTTGGGAAAGATATGTTCTTGTTGCTATGGGAATAAGATCTGCTTGTCTTAGTTAGCGCTATCAGAGGATTCTTTCCAGCTTGCAGAACAGTCAGACCCTCGTACCAAAGGAAATCTGCATGTAGACAAACACACAGGCCACAGGTGCAGGTTTACACAGACACTGAACTTGTGTAAACACCAGCGATACACTTGCATGTTCTGTGGCATGATGCAACAGCCTGGTCTCCAGAAAACCCACGTGTTTTACTTTTCTGCAAAGCATCGGAAAAGCCACATTTAGAACTTGTTTTATAACGTGTCATTTCTAGTGTTTTGTGACGTAGTTCACAAGAACCAAGCCTCGGGGGTTGGTGTAGTGGTTAGCACTCTTTCCTTTGCAGCCGGTCGGAACGCGGGTCTTTCTGCAGTGTGTGGTTTTCCCCGGGTTCTCCAGCTTCCTCCCACAGTCCAAAAACATGCAGATTTGGGGATCCAGCAAATTGGACACTCTAAATTGAGCGTGGGTGTGAGAGTGGACGGGTGTTGGTCTCTAGGTGGCCCTGTGATGAACTGTACCCTGCCTTTCAGCCCCCCGCGACCCTCATGTGGAGGATAAATCGGTAGAAGATGAGAGTTGGTGGTGAATGCTGTGTTTCCATCATGGACGGTTCTGTTTGGTACTGTACAGTACCGCTTGCAGTGGTTAAGCCCAAAGTCAGGCTTAAGTTTCGACTTAGGACAGTACTTGTACTTGGTAGGCGGGGTGTGGGCGGTGACATTGTAACACTGCAACAACAACGAACGACGACGTCGTCACACTCAACACAACGGACGACGTACAGAGGACGTCCACATGCTCGGTTTGTGGCTGATGTCAAAATAAACAGAATATCAGAATAAACTGTCGCATTGAAAAAACACAGTCAGCTGACTGGTGTCTGAAACAGCCCCAGTTATTTATACATTCTGACAATAATAATGATGTCACTCCTGTTTTTATTTACCGTGTATATGTACAAACAACAAACCAGCAGCTGTCTACACACTTCCCTCCCAGAAGCCACACACGACTGAGGCAGAAATGACTCTTGTTTCTGCAACGCTGTCAATCAAAAACTGATCCCACCTCTTAGACAGTTCCTCCAATCATCATGCAGGAATATGAAAATCACATGATTCTGAACAAACTGCTGTTTTAGAGCAATGGCCAGTGCTGTCATGGTGGAACTGGTCCAGCTCCAGCCTGACTTTACCGTCCCAGAGTGAACTGGTACTCTGGGAGAGAAGGGTGACAGAATATTTAATGGTAGGAGCTGGTTATTTTGGTACTATTCCTGAAAATATTCCTGCTATACTGTATCAATCTGAAACATCTACAACAACTAACATATCATGTCACAATTATCCTGACCAAAAGTATTGTAGTTAACACTATAATAATAGTAGAATTAGTTATAAATGTTATGACAGCTAAAGCCACGCTTCCACATTGGAGCGGTTTGGTTCGGTACAGTACGGCATGTATTTAGTTGTGTTTCCATTAGGAATAGTACCTAAATAACCAGCTCCAAGTGTTCCATTCTTTGGCACCTGGTGTGGTACAGTCAGGGTGGAGCTGCACTGGTTCCACATGACTGTGTGAAAGGAAATATGTCCATGTAAATATCCCATGAAAGTCTCTTCTCATACAATCTTACGTCTCGTATAATTCCGTGTCAAAAACAAAATGTCATGACTAATGAAAGCAGTGAGAAACAAATGACACATGTATTCCTTATAAATGGCAGAATATGGAAGTGAAGAGCATATAAACATGCTGACGAAGCAAAAGCAAATATTTGCTGCCCAAACACCTTTCTGCATGACTGTGTTAACACGAGCTGCATAAAGTGTTTCATACGGAATTGATCACACCAGACACGACCTGCTGCTTAATATCCAGGCTAGTGGATATTCATACTCAGACTTGGATTTTATTAATATCATCAGCATTTTAGCGACCAATTATACATAACAAATAATTATAAATTATTTTTAGGGCAAATGTAACGTGTGTGTGTGTGTGTGTGTGTGTGTGTGTGTGTGTGTACATACCTGTGTTACTTGGTTCATAAAATGTCAGACAAGGTTGAAAAATGTTTGTCAAATGTATCAAAACTGTTGGAATGTATATATATTATATATATATATATATATATATACATATACAGTATATTCATTGTATTCAGTTTTAATGATTTATTTATTATATGGAACAAATTAACCATAAAATATTGACATATCAGATGTTGTTTTATTCATTTTAGAAAACTCGATTCATCGATTATCAAAATAGTTAACAATTGATTTAGTACTGGATTAATAATCAATGAATCACTGCAGCCCTCTTTTCAGTTTGTGTTCAGTCACATTTAAGCATTCACAATTATCCCAATGATGGGAATTGTAATCAAACCATTGCAGGTTCTTTTAATTGAAATGCTCAATAAACTCATGTATCCCACTCCTGCATGAGACCCAGCAAACAAGAACAAGACATGTGAGAGATATTCACCACAGTGATGTGTGCATCTGTAGACATGTAAACATGTGCTGACCCTATGGTGTTATATGTTATACATGTGATGGTGGTTTGCAGAACATGTACAATGAAGAAAAACATAAAATATTACTTCACTTGGTAACCTATAGTGAGCAAGTTGTCTCCCTATAACTGATTCCATTAAGTTTGAATAAATATCTAAATAATTGACTATTAAGTTTGAACATTATTAAGTTTTTCATATAATCATATAATCATTGAAGACAATGTTGTGAATACAGCACACACGGATTCTCTGACGTTCCAGTCATCACCACACAAACAAAGCACCACCATTGTGTCACATCCACACTCTGCCTCTCAGGCAACACGATAACACAGCTGTTCAACTAATGTCACACTCTCACTCCAACCCAGCTGTCTGCAACTGTTGCTCTGCACTGCTCAAACCTGACGGAAGAGCAGAGCAGAGGAGAGCAGAGGAGAGGAGACAAGAGGAGAGGAGAGGAGAGGAGAGAGGAGAGGAGAGGAGAGGAGAAGAGAAGAGAGGAGAGCAGAGGAGACAAGAGGAGAGGAGACAAGAGGAGAGGAGAGGAGAGGAGAGAAGAGAGGAGAGGAGAGGAGAGAAGAGAGGAGAGGAGAGGAGAGGAGAGAAGAGAGGAGAAGAGAGGAGAGGAGAGGAGAGGAGAGGAGAGGAGAGAAGAGAGGAGAAGAGAGGAGAGGAGAGGAGAGCAGAGGAGAGGAGAGGAGAGGAGAGGAGAGCAGAGGAGAGGAGAGGAGAGGAGACAAGAGGAGAGAGGAGAGGAGAGGAGAGGAGAGGAGAGGAGAGAGGAGAGGAGAGGAGAGGAGAGAAGAGAAGAGAAGAGAAGAGAAGAGAAGAGAAGAGAGGAGAGGAGAGAAGAGTCAGGACCCAGGGGTGTTGGCAGCTGCCTAATGATCTCAAATAACCTCTGAGTTCTCCTAGCTACGCCTGCAACTGCTCCCCGAGTGCAAGGGTGCACACATTACCCACAAACACACACACACACACACACACACACACAGACACACACACATACACACAGAGAACAGTCATTTGTTTCTTTGACAAACACTCACACAGAAGTCTTTGTCAGTGTGTGCACAGTAGCAGGCTTTAGACGCACTGTAGTTTAGAGAGACAACACAACACAACACAACACAACACAAACACAAAACAACACACACACAACTCCATGGAAAGAACATGTAATGTCACTGCTTACTCAGTCTTAACACACAACAGATGGACAAACTGATGCACCTGGACGGACGCACAACACACAGACAGACGGATGTGTAACTCGTCCTGGTTCACTGTCCGTCTGTGTGTCTGTCTTCACTGTCCTCACAACTTTCTCCTCTGTCACACCATGTCCATTTAGCAGCACACACACACACACACACACACACACACAGGCCTCATCACCTGTCTTTGAAGACGTCCCCATGATTCCTTCCACAGTCAGGTCTGAGTCACAAGAGGTGGAGCAGCAATCATAACACTCACATACTCACTGAATGAACATGAGAGTCTCCCTCTCTCTTTCTCTCACTCACTCTCTTTTTGCACTTCCTCTCTCTCTTTCTCTCACTCTTTTTGCACTTCCTCCATTCCTCTCTCTGTCTCTCTCTCTCGTTCTCTCACTCTTTGCACTTCCTCTCTCTCTCGTTCTCTCACTCTTTTTGCACTTCCTCTCTCTGTCTCTCTCTCTCTCTCTCTGTCTTTGAGTCTCTGCTGTATCTGAGATAATTCCATAAATACACACATGGTCCAGTCTGACCAGGGCTCTTGCACACATAGTGGTGAGGGTGAGGCAGAAAGTACTGTGCCACACTGATAGGGGGCAGTGCTGAGCCCCATAGGCACAGTGGGTAACAGGTGCACGTCGATGCGTGTTCTTCTTCTACGCAGCAGAAGAAGAACACCTGTCAACTGAGTGATGGAGATATTCTTGGAGAAGGATTAGGCGCATGTACTTACAGTATATATACTGTATATGTACATATAAAGGTAAGACCATACACCATGTTCAATTTTAATTAAAAAAAGAGAGAAAATAATTAATCAAGTTTATATGAATAAATATTTGTTTGTTTTTCTTGCTATCTTATTGTTGAACAGTGTGGAATTGATTAAAGCATCATTCAAAGCTTTTAAAACAACTCAATGTTTCAATTGAAATACATTGAAATATAAGCTTGTATTTTGGGTTCATATACTGTATTTGTACATCTGTGCCTCAGCAGTCATGAACCTCACTGCTCCTCACTGCTCCTCATTGCTCCTCACTGCTCCTCACTGCTCCTCATTGCTCCTCACTGCTCCTCACCGCTCCTCACTGCTCCTCACTGCTCCACGTGTGTGCACGGGTTTTCTCCAGTGCAATATGGTGATTAGGGAATTGACCATAGAGTGAGAGTGAATGGTTGTTAGTCTCTGTTATGTGATGGACTGGCAAACTGTCCAGGGTGTACCCGCCTCTTGCCCTGTGTCAGCAGAGACTGGCTGTGGAGGATACAGTGGTAGAAAAGGGATGGATATGTGTTCTGTTCTTCCCTGATCTGCTTACACTCAGATAATTGTCAGCAGGTGGGAAGCACCTGGTAGCCCGCGGACTCACTTCACCTCATGTATTCATATGATCACTCAGTAACATATCATTGATATCGTTTATAAAAACTGTGATAATTGTTAGGAGTAAGCACCTGAATAAATGTGTATGCAACTGAATGCATAATATTCATCATTTAAATGGTAAATTGCATAAAATGTTAATATGGTCGCGCTCCATATTATTCTCTGGTGACCCCTGCTCTAGTGTGTGGCCTCACTTAACCACACTTTGCAGAAGGGTTAGAGATTGAGATTATCAGTGCATTAACAGGTGACTCTTGGTACAACAGCCTCTCCAGAACTGCATGCTGCATACTACTAGAAACATCATCTATTGTCTGATGTCCATTTGGCCCGTGGCCAGTGATGTGTTGATTACGGGCGTACGCAAACATGCATGCAGTGGAATCCCGTTCCGTCAGTTCCGTGCTGCATTAGCGTGGTTACTGCAGAGCATGTTTTGAAAATGTACACGTGTGTCCTGAAAATTGGTCCTGAACGTCCTGTACCCAATGGTTCGGGAACAATACACGTACCATTACTTTACATTAGGTCAATCATGAGGGGCTGACAGGTGAAAGCAAAGCACGTAAATGTACAAGGAGAGAAAATTAGAAAAATAAATTAATTAAAAAGATGGTGGAAAATCTTATATATATATATATATATAAAAATATATATACACACACACACATATATATATATATATACACATATGTATATGTTATTTTTCTATCAGTGATGTGTGTATGGAACGACAGTGCATAGAGTACTGCATGTATGAGCCAGACACACACTGCCTGCTCCAGACTGTTTGCAGTGCCCTCCTTATGAACAGTGACTCACCAACTCAATCTCTCCCATTTCCCTGCACTTCATCTCATGTGCTGTCCTCAAACCTGCCAAATAAAGGTATGACAAAGATGACAAAGGACTCTCATCAAAATGAGATGCAGCTTCAAGCCGAGAAACGCACCGCAATTCAATTACGTCCCAAACAAACATTGTCTGATTGATCTGTGGGTCTTTATCGATTTTATCTCTTGGTTTTTCACCAGTTTGGGAGATGGTGGCATCAGCAGGTGAGACGGGAGTGGAGTGAGGACGTGGGAGCGAGGGAGACTCACTGCTGCCAATATTCACCATTCACACCAAAAAAGGACATAAATGTCTTGCATGAGATTATATATAATCTGGGAAATTTGATTTGACGCTTTGGCCAATTTCAGAATCTCTCAAAAAAATTGTCATAATCTCAAACCCTGGCACACTTGAGGCGGGATTATGTGTGTGTGTACTGTGCAAAAGTTTCAGGCACCACCAGCTCTGTTGTTTGTTCTGTCTAATTCTGTGATCGTGTGAATTTGGAATGAAGTGATGCGACTTAAAGCTGCTCTTATATATTAGTGAGCTGTCAATGAGTTGAACTCATGCTACATGTGTATGTCATGCTCAAGCATGTGTTGAATAAACCTGCTGTAATAGAGGTTTTTTACAGCAGATATTTCTTTAACTGAAATAGTAGAACAAACACAGGATTTACCAGTAACAGGAATGAATGTATTCCACTCCAGTATTAACAGAGCTGTGTTATTGTTCTAGTGTAAGTGGAGATCACGCTGGCCTAAGACTTCTGCACAGTACTATATATACAGTGTATGTATATATATATATATATATCACAAAAAAATCACAAAATACTTGAACCAAGAGAGAGATGAGACGTTTGAAAGGGGGAGAAAATCAGAAGTCACCACAGCTCAACGTGGAACAGTGAACAGTGAAAGTGTGAGTAACCTACAGATGGAGTGTAAAGGTACAGACGAGTCAGAAAAGTCAGGGTTCACTTTGACTTCACTGTTCAGTGCATTTCCGGTATGGAAATTGCGATATTTATTAACAAGATTAAACAGGTTATAAAAATAAATAAAAAGTAAGTATGATAATAAAATACAGATCAGTTATACGAATGCTGTATTTTACACGTGTTAAAATGAGGCGACTCAAGCCCGCTCCTCTCAGTCAGAAATGTCTGACGGTGACAAAACACCCACAGAGATCACCACTCCTGAGCGTCTAAAAAGTCATGTGTGGAAAGTTTTTGGCTTTCCATCAACAAACTGAAAAATGACAAAGAAAGATATGACTGGACAACGATTAGGGGACACGTGCCAACACTCTGCAACAATGAGGGATTTTCTGCCTGTCTCCACATTGTGAGGTTTACAGCTGTTCGTCAGAATGCTATTAAAGACAAACTGGAACGCTTTATTTGCAAAGACATGAAACTGATTAACGTCAAAAACTTGGTCCAAGAGCTTGAGCCAAGGTTACACAGCTCTTAGCCACGCGACCATCAGCGATGTGAGACAGTGTGACAGTCACCACACATTTCATAGACACAGACATCATTCTCACAACCACCGAAGCTCAGATGAGACACACATGGCCAGATGCATCTGTGACCAACTGGAGTCAGCACTCTCTCTCCATCACCACGGACAGCGCGTGTCGAGAGGCACCTGCAGGCCGCCAGTGTCCCTGCACGACCCACTGGACACAACATATAACAACCACATACTATTAAGTTTAAAAAGTTTTCATTTAAATTCCAATATAGTTTGAATATTAAAAATAGTAAGAAATGGAATTAGACTGAGATTAAAGAGGAAAATTGTCGTTCTTCACTGCTACTGTACGTCACTGTACAGTTAAACTGCTGCTGCTGCTGCTGCTGCTGCTGCTGAGTCAGCACGTGGTGAAGGAAATGAAGCATGGCAGCATGATGGTGTGTCATTCTGCCATGACACACAAACATGAAAACACAAACAAACCACACAGACTAACACATTAAACACATTCACACAGATACCATGCTCACTCTGACAGAGACAGCATCAATGCTGGAGCACTCTTTAACGTGTCACACACACACACACACACACACGAGGGATGAGGCGTCTCCCTCACTAGGGCTCAACACAGCGAATCATCCATATATTTTATTTAGTGCTAGATAGGGCCCGGCGATATGGACCGATATTATATATTAGACTTGGTGTCCGGAGTGTACAACAGAAACCCGGAGACAGGAGACAAGAAACCCGGAGACCAGAGCCTCGGTGTCGGACACGGTACACAACGAGCCGCTGGTGTGTTTTAAATCCACTTGGAGCCGAAATCTGCGGCTAACAGCTGGTGCTGCTAAAAACTAGCAACAACAAACAGGCATTACGTCACCAGCTCAACTTTTATTTTGTATTAACGAGTAACGAAGATGGTTAAGAAGAATGTATCGGAGTAAAAGTACACATTTTATTTAGGAAAATAACAGCAACATTATTCTTTTTCTTAGCCACCAAATGCTCACTCATGTCTGTTGTGATGCGTAGCGTGGGAGGGACAACACTACGTAGTACGTACATGTAAGGGGCGTGGCTGAGCAGCTGGACTAGGCTTGTAGGCTTTATTAAATAAAGAATATATCATATACCGGTATGGTGATATTGTCTCAACTACATATCTCTTCCAAAAATATACCGGTATAAGTCTTACTAGCGGTAAATCACCGAGCCCTCGTGCCAGATGTTCACACCAAATGCCCCACCTGGTGCAACATCAACAGCACACATTCAAAAGATGAATAAATAAGAATAAATGTAATAATAATTACAGGAGTATCACAGACTCTTTCTGCGCACAGCAAATCACAAGGCAGTCAACCAGGAGAAAAACTCTCCCCCGGTGACTCATTTGTGTGTATCACACACACACACACACACACACACACACACACAGAGAAAGACTGGCTTAACAAACTTATTTTAATTGTCTCACTTCATTTATGTGCCGCTAATGTACAACGTTTCAAATTTAAACTCAGAAAAAGACGTTTTTATATTGATTGTTAAAGATAAACTCATCAACTAACAGTTAAGGAAAATGCAACCACAATACTTTGTCGTTACTGTTGGTAACTTATTTATTATCATCATCATTATTATTATTATTATTATTATTATTGCTGCTCCTGCCAAGGTACTACAGGCTCTGGCATGTATTGTAATTTGTGTTGTTATAAACCATATAAACCATATAAATAAATAAACCATTGAAGTTTATAAGAGAGTGAGGACTCTGGTACAAACAAGAAGGTGACCAAAGCTTGAACCACTGAGTCCAGACTTTCCCTCGCGGTACAAATGACCTCAGGTGTGTCGTCATCAAGTATCTCTGCTCACGTTTGCTTGTGTGTATGCGTTTGAAGTAATGCTGCTAATTTGAACATGTCAACATGTTTTTATTGTGTATATTTAAAGTGTAAAATGTCTAAAACCAAGAAGTTACGCACATGCCAGAGTCACACAATAAAGTCACTGTGTTCAAGGCCTTGGAATTGCATTGACATTTGCAATAGCAGGTCTTATTTCAGCTGCTTGCCCACTGCACTTGGCAGATGTTTCCAGTGGGTTGTTTAAGAGCTCTGAGAAAAAGGACCAAACCTTGCTGCTAATGCAACGAGACTGTGAGAGAGCAATACAGAGACCATGTCACCCTCAAGGACCACATCCTTCCCTGTGAGCTGTCTGGTGTGGCAAGGTGACAGCTCAACCACAAGACTCTCAGAAAGCACACAAACCAATTCTCAGTCTTTTTAACTCTGCATATAAACACTGGCGTGTAATTCAGGAAACCAATAAGAGCTGCTGTCAAACAATGAGCATGTTAGTCTTCAAGCATTGGATCAGTCATGAGGGGAACTTATTTCAGGATGAGTGCACTCTTCCTTCTTATCACCTTCACTCAACTGAAAAGGCCACAGAAAAAAATAAGAAAAAGATGAAATGGAACAACTGAGCCCTGTTTCCATGGACGTGGAGTGAAAAATGAAAAGTGACCAGTGAAACGAGAGCGAGTGACGTGGAAGCATGTTATTTGAAGAGCAACGTGGAAAAACTCTTCAGTTTTCATTTTCACATGAATGATTCCCAGAGCCACACGGGACAAACACGCTCATTATGATTAGCACTGTAGCATTTCTGCTTATCATTAGCTACAGAAGCTTGAGTTCTCTGATGAACTACAAGAGGACCTTATTGATAGAAACTGTACATATGCATTTCTGAGGCTTACTGTTGTCTTGTGTTTTCCTTTTGAGGTTTGTGGAAATTCAAGCCATAATCACGTCAAAGTTGATCCCCGAGCTGAGTCTCTGTAAAGGCAGGGAATCCCCTGGTAACGTTCCAGACAGGAGCAACTTTCCAACCAAACACCACAATTTGTCAGTTACAACACACTGGAATGTGGATTTTTATCTGAGGCAATTAAATGATGCTGTAAGCTGTCATTAAAACCACCATTACAACTACAACATCGCGTTTTCTGGACTGTCTGGGTATTTCTCAAAGAGAGCGAAGAGGAAGAGAAAATGAAAAGACACACAGAGAGAGTCGAGTCAAATTACCAGAGAAAGTCCCGTGAAACCAAGCCATCACCTGTTACACACACACACACACACACACACACACTCCCTGTCTAATTAACATGTCTAAGCCAAGTGAGCTTCTCCTGATCCTCGCCTCCCGACACCGACTTACCAAAGACTGATTTATGAACAGTCCTTCTTTATTGAGTAATAAAGACTAAAACGTCTATAAAACACAACATAATACAGTGCATTCTTCAACAATAAAGTCTGTACAAGCAGAGGCAACACGTCTAGCAGCAGCCTCTGTGCAACAAGCAGTTGGAAAACAAACTCTGAGCTTGTGCCACATTACTAAGTGTGATAAGATATAACAGAGACGCATTAAGTAAGCAAATAAACGCGTTCCCACGCACACAAGCGTGCTAATCCGGCTGCAGGGATGAATTAAAACAATCCAGAGCACCGCCACCTAGTCCAGTTTTGCTTCTCTGTATGTCTGGGATTTAGAGGCTATTTTGTAGCAACCAAAACAACTGGGTCATATTAAAACAGCCCCCGTTTTCCAAGTCTGCCGAAGTCTATTAACAAACTCACCATGATCTGCTCGTTATTGGATTGAAACATAATTCCCTTGTATGGCTCTCTCTTTACAAATCTTCCATCCCCATCCAGATGGCTTTGGGTTACAATCATGTCACTGCTTGGCAATCCATGTTTATTTGGTTCTCTTACTCCAAGACAGTCTGAGGAAAAATGCTGTAGTTTCCAGGCCCTTCTGTGGTGTGAGGCCTACAATTACTGTACATTAAGAAAAGGGAACCAAAGAATCCTCGTATAACAAATATAAGCCATTCAAAAAAAGCAGCACAGTCAGAAGCAACAGAGGTTTCACACATGTTCACACATCACACACTAGATGTTTCCACTAGTTAAACAAACACACTAATATCTGGCTTTTGTCTGCAGCAGTTATGACGTTGGGGTGATCAAACGTTTGGGGGTTGGGGCTCAAATTCATATCTCAGAACCCAGTTCAAGTTCAGTATGTACAGCCCAAACTTTCTACATGGTGACCCACGTTCCTACGAGAGTTTAACCTTCAAATGATCTAACTAATGACTAGTGACTTTACACCACACTTCTGTAGTTGTTGGAGATTAACCCACGTTGTTAGGATTGTTAAGTAGTTTTAAGTGATCTGTGTGGGAGGTCTCTTCCTGTGACGGGACTCAGCAGCCCCACAGTCTGACCAATCATCGCATAGTACCTACTTTTAAGCACACTTGGAACCTCATCCTAGTACCTAGGACCTGGTACCAGGTACTAGGCTAGTGTAAACGCTACTTAAACTGTGCCGTGGCGAGGCGAGTAGAGCCGGTGGAAATGCGCCATTAAGCGTTATCCTTCTTTTATAGTTTGTTTTCAGGGCTTTTTCTAATATCTTGAAAAATTAAACAATGTCATCATATTTGTATAAAATACTATAACATTACATGTTATAGTATTTTACAACAGTTGTAACAGACAATATCGTTTACCAACTGTGGGGGCGCCCAAGAGCAAATCCTACTTTAAGATGACAAACTATCTTGACCTAATTCATCAAAGCATTTACAGCCACATCTGCAACATTCAATATCATTTTGATTTTGCAAGTGAGTTATTTAGCAAACTCAAATTCATTAAAACTTCAATTTATGTTTTTTTTCTTTTTAAACATAAACACTGAAGTACGGGAAGATTCTGCACGTGTCTCTCACGTGATCCAGCTGTGGGTCTCGACCCAGTCTGTGAGACTCACTGGCCTGGAGGCACGTGACTGTCTGAAGCAGGGCTGCCACAAACCATTCTTTTCATCATTGATTCATGTGGTTTGGTCCATAAAACATGCTGAAACCTCCAAATGGTGATGTCTGTCTTTCTTATGTGGAGCAAATAATCCAGAAATATTCACATTTAAAAATCAGACCTTGTATTCATTATTAGAAATGATTATGAATTGCACATTCACAATCATTTTTAGATTCTAAAACTTAAAGGCATATTTCACAGTTGGAAAGATGACAGTCTATTAAAACTGGCTCATCTATGTCGTAGAAATGTGAAATAATATTTGAAGCGAGTGCCTTCTGAGCCAAGAAAGGCAGAAAATGATAGATGAACGACAACAACTCCCAGAATGCACTGCGCCTGCTGCCCCGAGCTGTCTCAAGCTTCGAAGCAGACAACACCGCGGCCCGTGCAGCTTCCAGTTTTCACTGAAATGCAGGTATTTTCCCTTGCAGCTATATCAGTTTGAAAACTACATCAGATCATTGTCGTTCTCAGTTTACTCAACAGCCGGTTAGCATAACTGTTAGCAAAGATGGCTGACACCGTGTTTATATTCTGGGAATGAAGTCGTGAACCAACGTTTGCCCTTCGCTGAGTCGCGAATCACGATACTCGACAATGTAAATGTTGGGAAAAACTGATTTTTTACAACTCAGTGTAAAACTGAGGGATGAAATAAATATTACTGCTACTGTCTGCGCTCACAGTGGTCAGAAACATCGCACATAGGATAAATGTTTTGAAAAATAATGAATGAATTAAGATCATAACCACATTAATAAAATCACAAACATCACAAGGACTGTATGCTGGTAACAGAACAGGACTTTTAAGTCACTCGTGTGAAATATGAATGTTTTTCTCCATTCATGATTATCAAGATAATTGAAATTCATTGTAAGTGCTTTTCACTGAGCACTAATCTGATCTTGTTATTAATTATTAATAATGTTGTCACGTGTGTGTGTGTGTGTGTGTGTGTGGGGGTGGTTAGGCTCAGAATATCTTGTCACGTAATACACAACCAGCTGTACTGTCAACATGATACTCAGGTGAACGTGCTAATGTTGTCATCAGTCAAGTTACAGAGTCTGCACTTGTGTCCACAGCATTCTGAAAGCTTATTTACAACACATGTGAGACACCAAAGATGAGCTAGGAAAACCACGGAAACCTAAACTCACATGCTGACAATGAGGAATGAGTCAAACTCAAAAAACAGCACATACCTGCTCATTTCCATGTGTGTCATGTGTGTCATACAGACAACAGCTTACATGGTGGAATCACTTCTCCAGCTCCCTTATCAGACCAAATACTGTGTACAAGTAAAGTGTGTGTGTGTGTATGTGTGTGTGTGTCTTCGTTCAACAAAACTCACTGTGTTTGTTGTTTTCGGGGCCTGCCATGTTCCTGACAGTCTCCTGGGGATGTCCATGTTTGGGAGTGCGGCCCTTTGGCAGCCCTGATGAGGACAGCTTCCCAAGCCTGGAGCCTGGGCTCTCCATGCCTGCAATGGTACAAACACACAGGAGAGTAAGGGGCTGTCCACATTCACATGAGTCTCTGTGAATACGCGAACATTTTGTTTATTTTTATCGTATCCACATTTTATCCAGACACAAATGGAAAGCTATTTTTTTTTACAGGTCCCAGAGCGGGAAAATCTCAACACACAACTGGTGGTAAAAACAATGACGTCACAGTCCCACTCTTGTGCATGGTTTCCTCTTCTTGTGTTTGGCGATTGTTTGCTTTATGATAACTTTGATTTTCTCAGTCGCCCTGGCTTTCTTCATTCTGTTTCTGTTATATCTATTGTAATCTATACCTAATCCAATAAAGCTTTATTTATCTGTGGTTCTGTTCTGTGGTTTTCGGAAGGTTTCGGAAGTGCTACAGTGCCACGTACAGGTCTGGCATGTGTACTACAGCGGAGTGGATGAAGACATTACCTGAAATGATGCCGTTTCATTTCAAAATCAATTCCCTCACTTACACACCAACACCATGCTCTCCCCATTTGACAAACAGGTGAGTCAGAGAGAGTTGGGGGACACAAAGCTCCCTTCATGAGCAGCCCTGCTCATCACCCCGTGTGGAGGTGAATCCTCATTGGTAGACAGGTACAGATTACACAGGAGAGGGCCTTCGATACATATTGTATTGGCCTAGTTCTGGGCCGCTGTGTAAAAGGATAGTTTGAGGTGAGATTCTATCTAATAATCATAGACAGTCAGAGAGTTAGAAAAAGGTGAGTGTGCTCTGCCTGTTCCCCTGTGTGTAGACTGCTGCTTCCATCATCAAATTCATTCATTCATTCATGCATTCACGGGGGCTGGAGCCAGGACAGGTCACCAGGCCAACATACATTCACTGTTACGCTCACACTTGTGCATGTTTTTGGACCGTGGGAGGAAACCGAAGAAAAGGCCCTCAGCCTGACCGGAACACCGACCTGGATCTTTTTGCTCCAAGGCAACAATGCTAGCCACTACTCCACTGTTTGGCCCATCATTAAATTCCATTCCATTAGTTGTGTTAATGCAAGTAACACAAACCAACCGATCAAAGCAGCAGTCGACCAACAACTCCAAATGGCTATTTTTGTGAATGGAGCCTGGTGCGAGGTAATGAGTGGTTTACGAAGCGGAAAAGACGTAAACATAGATTTGCTATAGCTTATTATGATAGCAGATTTTATTAGGTGAACCTTTCTTAAAGGGTTTGTGAAGTGTACTTGCATGATGTACTGTCACTGTCGTTTTACATGCCACACACACAAACTAGTGATGGACAACGCCGTTCTTTACAATGTGCTGAATCATTAGAATCATCTGATACAGTCACTGAACTCAAATACAGCAGAACGTGATGTGGTGTCACTCACAGTCGCTAAATACACCAAACTTCCTCTGTCAAGTATTGAAAGTTTAGACATTTCCTTGTTAAATGTTGGAGATGGATGCATTATTTTTGGGACAAACGTCCAATGAGAGGTCTGGCTAAAGACTCCTGCGCCTCATTACAAAGTTTCATCATGGATTTTTTTGATCTACAATCAGATTAAAGCTGATGCATGCACAAGTGTAAGTGTATCATATATTTATAACATATATATGTTTATCTCTCTGTGTGTCCTCATCTTGCAGGTTGCAGGATCCAGATCCAGTTTCGAGGCTACTATTATTATAATTATTATAATTATCATACATATCATCACTATTATTATTATTAAGCTATAGTTAAAGTTGATATCAGTATAATTAATCAACAGTCTCTGCTGCTGCTTATATAAATGACATCATAGTTGTATTAACATGTCATCACTGACTCAGAACTGTCCTGTATAAACTTGTAACTTGATACAATTGTTGTGTATCTACTCCTGGTCTCTCCCCCTCTCTCCCCCTCCTCTCCTCTGTCCCCCATTTTTCCTTTCACCCCAACCGGTCGAGGCAGATGCTGCACATGTGATCACACAAATCAAATGTAATTGAATTGAATTGAATATTTAAATATATATGAATTCAACTATTGAAATGTTTCAGTGTATCAGTTTTTCAAAGCGTTGAACATATTTTTACAATAAAAGAAAGACATTTTTACACAGTTACATCCCTCGCATACACAGTATGTCCATTCTTGAGCTCAGAACCCTCATTCCCTGTCAGCATGGGACACAGTCTAATGGATGAAGGCTGACAATCGCTAATTATGCTAAGTGGGACTGATTACAATCCAACATGCTTTCTCTTAGCACATATTCATGTTCCTCTCCTAATGAGCTGCAGCAGCACACAAAGGGTCACTCAGTGGGGGCCACTGTTTGCACCACGCTACTCACTGTATGTTATAGTAGCGACGCCTCATCCGTCACAGTGATAATGTGCATACAGTCTGTTATGATAACAAGTTATCAATCAAGCAGGCGCGCTGCACGATGCACGCTGCAGAGAGGTTGCACGCCAGACTCCTTCCTTTTCCTGTATTATGTGTCAAGAGTGTGAAGAGAAGCGGCTTGAGAGCAACAGATGTTGTGAGAAAGGTGAAGACACGCTGGGCTGGTGAGGCAAATTATCTCTGCTAAATAAACATTAGCTCACTTTAACTTCCTTTAAAGAAAACAACAGTTTAAGGATAGTGAGCTTGAATGTTTACAGCCATTTGTTATAAATGGTAAATGGTTTGTATTGATAACCACTCAAAGCTGCTTTACACTACAGTCCCTCACACATGTCTATACTGTATATATGCACAACCATCAGGAGCAACACATCGGCATGTATACTAGTGGAGCTGGGAATCGAACCTACAACCTTCCCTCACCTGACAGTAAATTCAATGTATAATACAGTGCATTGTATTTAGGTTTCTATGTAGTTGAGCTTTCTGTGCTTCTCAGACGGCAAATCTCAACAGTGATCCCTGATATTATTAAACCCCATTTCCAGAAAAGACAGGACAATTTCTACAATGCCATAAAATTTAATCCAAATACTTTTAAGTCACTTGAACTTTTAATCAGCAGGAAAAAGGAAAATATTTTCAGGGTTTTCATTGAAAAAATTGGGACTTGGGGAAGAATGGAACTTACAACCTTCCATTTGAAGGACAAGTCACAGCCTCACTGAGCCACAGTCGTCCCGAGTGTCCTCCCTCTTGAAGAATGACACGTTTTAGGTATTTAAACAAGCAGCTACGTATATTAGGCTCCTCACACAATGACGTGTTTATATTGGAGTGAAAACCAAAACATTATGCATAAAATTATAGCACTGGCCTTTTCATCAGTTTACAAGATAATTATGAGGAGATGGAAACAGCACAAACCAAATAAAGAACCGGTGTAGGGACTTGTATTATTCAGATGCTAATTAAAAAAATATATAATATAATATTATTATACTATTAATAATAATAATAATAATAACAGCAATAATAATATATTGGTATTAATATTACAGCGGGCGACAGGGCTCAGTGGTAGACTGAGTCGTCATTGAACTGGAAGGTTGTGAGTTTGATTCCCGGCTCTGCTAATCTACAGGCCGACCCCACGTTGCTCCTCATGACTGTGCTGGCAGCGTGTGAATGGGTGTGAAAGACGTGGTGCACATACTGTAGATGTGCTGCATGAACCTTTTAACATTCACGTTCTCAAAAAACATTGAAAGAGTAAATCACACTCTAACTACATTATTATATGTTTTTGCACTGAAACCTGCCGACACCCTCACATGTGTCCTCACATGTGTCCTCACGTGTCCTCACATGTGTCCTCACACGTCTGCTGATGAACGATGACAGCCGGAAACCACCCGGCGCACTGTCGTGTGTGTTTCTGTGGTAAAGAATGCAAACCTACACCATCACTGTAAGGACACTTTGGCTGGTCCTCCTTTCAGAGGGTTAAGACGTGGATTTGGGCAAAGAATTAGGTCAGGTTTACATTTGAGCACTCCTTGAGTAAAATTTAAGATTTGGGTTTCAGTGAGGGTCAGGATTAAGCTTAAGGTCACCATCTGGTTGAGGTTAGAATCCATGTTACAGTAACAGTGAAATTATAGATAAAAAAACAACAACAACATCTATAGCAAAAAAAAAAAGGGAGGATGAAACATGCTAACAAAACAAATAGAATGTGTTCCGCTGGGCTGTGGTGGGTTTGGTTACTACTTAATACTTAAAGAATGTGTTCCTCTGCTGCACTTTACGTCCCACAGTCTTCATAATGCACAGACTATAATGTAAATAAACATCAGCAACAGCCTTTTAGCTGAGTCATGTTTAGCTGAGGCTGTTCTTATTTATGGGAGAAGACTATTTGATACACAGTTGGAGAATGATGTGTTTGACTGACACTCCAGTTTGTGTTAGTGACATCAGACGTCTTTGTCCTACATTTAAGGAAGTTTAAATACATTTTATACTACGATTACGGATTAAGTGAGGATCAGAATTAAGACTAAGGTTATCATTCTGGATTGGATCAGAGTACTGGTGTAATGGACAAGACCATAGATTAAAGTTTAGTTTACAGTTAACTGGAGGTTTAGGTGAATGTCAGGATTAAGATTAAACTCTTGGGCTGGGTAGAGAGAAAAAGTAGTAAAAAGTCGAGATAATACGATAAGGAAAAACACAACAGTGCTTGGCTTACAATAATAGGATTAAGCATTTAGTTGTGATTTAAAAGTGAATGGGCGTTTACAGTACATGTGTTTCCATCTACTGCTGTTATACATGATAGTACATGAAGATACGCAGTAGATGAAGCAAAAGACTGATGAGACACAGTAAAGATACACAAAATATTCTTGACAATGCTTTTTAGTTGTACTTAAACTCCCGACCACTAGTGGGCAGGATGCTTTCAGCCATTTGACTCTCTCCTCCTTCCACTCTCACAAGAAAACGAAAACTGTATATAGTTTATGTATACAACATTGTTCTTTTTACTATGACACTTTTTCTTAATGTAAACTATTTTGGAAGAAAAACAAAGTGCTTATATATTATATATACTGTATATGCCACACCTGTACTGCACTATGGATGCGTTTCAACTGTAGTTGGAACTGGAGGAAGCCTCAGTTACCATGATGCTGCTTTTACTGTTAATCGCACTTGTGTCTTATTAGTTTCAGAGAAAATCAACTGTTTGATGTTTAACCACAGACGGTGTTCGTGTGCACAATAAAACCACGTAGTTACCCACTGCTATCGCTAACCATGGCTAGCCCGAGATACATCTGTGGAGCGGGCTTCACTCGCACCTCTGATCGCAGAGTTCTGAAATCAATGGAACACAACATGTCATCTGCCCCTGGGTGAAAACTGGCAAACTGTTTCACATTCACAACAACTTTTTAAGGTCTTTTTGCAGAAGTTTGTTAAATGATTTTTCTGTGTCCACATTGTTTTACGAGCTGATCAAAAATGCACAAAAACAGGCTGTGTGTGTGTGTGTGTGTGTGTGTGAGTGTGACAAAGGTTACTGAGTTCACTTCTCTGTGAGACAAACACAGTTTGACTTTTCTTCCTCCTGCTCGGCCACACCTACCTGAATTGTCGGACACTGTCACCCAGCAGTAGGACCGGGTAGCCCCGGGTCACCCACGTGAGGAGGGAGGACGGGGGGGAGGACGAGGGGAGGGGGGGGGTCAGGAGACACGCACCTGAGTGGGCGTCAGTGAGTTTGTCAGTTGTTTGTTTATTGTGTGTCTTCTTCTTCCTCCTCCTCCGACGTCGTGTTACATGGTCCTCGCTCACACCTGCCGTCCGTCACTGAGTGGTCAGACTGTGGTGGACAGCTGTGGACAGCTGTGGACAGCGGTCAGAGTCGTCCCGTCAGCGTGTCCACCTCCGCAGACGACGACGAGGCACAAGGCGAAACACGGGGGCGAGAAATCGCCAATTCCACGCGACTTTCACCTTATTATTCCCAGTTTCCAGCCGCCCCCCCTCCTCCTCCTCCCTCGCCTCCTCCGCCTCCTTCCCTCCTTTCCTGCATTAACATGAAAACCACGAGGCACTTTCTTCAACCTCCGTCTTCTCCCGACAAACACTCCAGAAAATGTCAAAAATATCCCGCAAACACAGCCGGGTCCGCGGCTCGAGGAGGAGAAGACATGAAAATACGGGATGGTTTATATAGGCAGTGAAGCAAAATGGCGACTTTATTACGAAGGAGGAGTAGAAAAAAATCCTTGCGCTGGCTGGATCTACAGGGAGGCACAGGAATATGTTTAGTGCAGTAATATCGACGGCAGCGACACACTTGCTTAGAGGCGAAGGAAAAACCGCGCAAAGGACGCGGCTCGCTCGGCTCTCGGACTCTCCTCGGCTCCTTACCTCGGCTTATTTCGGCTGTTTATACGGACACTATCACAGTAGTGTGTGTTGGGTCATGCGCGTATCCACTCCACCTTTGACAGTTGCAACTAACAGTCTGGTTCCGAGGCAACTTACAAACTCTCGCGTTATTATTGTTATCATCGCGGATCTCCAGCAGATTAATATTACGGGGGGGGGGGGGGGGGTGCTTCTTATTGACGCGACCTTTAGTACCAGCAGAACCTCACAGCTTCACATGGTCCAGTCTGTGGTTCTGTCCATCATTTTAAAGACAAATGCTGTCCTCTCTGTCCCACTGCAATAAGATGCTTCTATTAAAAAACAACAGAAATAACTTCCTGAATGAATCAGATCTTTCAGTCAGATTAAGTCTGAGGCCACTGTTTGGCCCTCACAATACAACATGAGTGTGTCAAACTCTTATATGCCAGTGTTTCCCACACCAAACTACCGTAAACACACAATTACAACATCAATCCTGACAAGACAACATTTATTTTGTGTAATGTAGCAACTCATTTACAGCCATATCTGTAACACCACAATACAGAAGTGTCAAACTGGTGGCCCGTGGGCCACATGCAGACCACTACTTTATACCATGTTGAAAACATGGCCCGCGACCTCCTGTTCCTTTAAACACAGCACATGGCTTTAAACCATTATTATTATTAACTTCATTTTAGATGTATTTCTCAGTTTTTTTATATCAATAGATTTATTTAGCAGCATAAATATGTTATATATGTTAATATGTTATTGTGAAGTGTACATCATTCCATATCAAAACTAGCACTTTGTTTTTGAAAATCTGTGAAACACCATGAATATATTTAATGCCATTTGATGGAATATACATACATTATATATATATACTGTATATATATATATATATATATGTATATGTACATATATATATGTATATATATATATATATATTATCCCCTACACACACATACACCTATATATGCACATATATACATACTGTATATACATCTTTATTAAATCGTTGGCAAAATTCTGCAAATTTGTTGGGGGACCTCAAAAACATCTTCCGGGACCCATCTGTAGGTCTCAACCCAGTCTTGAGAACCGCTGTTATGTACAGTATTAACACGCTCCCATTGCTCAAGCATGTCTTGAATGAATCTGGCATAACGTACTTTTACAGCTACTTCTGTCCATAGAAACTGTTTTTTGTCAGTTATTGTATACGTGTATACATATTTCCTGTGTTTCCTGAATGAATTCTTATAAGATAAACGCTGTTACAGCAGCAACACAGTAATAAACCTGATGTAAAAGTACAGTGTTATATTGCATATAGGATGTGTGTGATCTATTGAGAGCAGTAATTATTATACAGTATAACCCATAACCCTAAGCAATAAAGCGGTTGCATGTTAATGACTAAATGACTACTATACTGTATTGCAGTTACTTTAATAATCCATACATTCATAATAAATCGATCCGTCCGTCACAGAGGTCCCTGTAGTGAAAACACTGCTGTAGTTGTCAGTGGTGGAGTGGAACACTGGTTACAGGCTGTGAACACAGTACATGGTTATTTCCCTGTTTAACTCAGCTAATGATACACATTTCACTCTGGGTGTGAAAGCCCCTCTTTCTTCTTTCCTCTCACTAAATGAATGATTGGTGCTGTCGTTACCATCACCTCACTCTTGTCATTCAAACAACAGAGGGCCTCTCTCACTCTTTGATTGGTGCCACTCACTATGACATAATATTTGTCATTAGTGGAAAAATGATCTGAGAGCATGATGTCATGTAGAGACTGTTTCTATCTTCACCAGTAGGGGGCAGGAGAGCTCCATTTTTGCACCACATTAGATGTGATGAATAGTAACAGCCCATAGTATCACTGATGTTTAAATAAAGATCAGATATTGGGACTAAAAAATATTGATTATAATATAGAGGCATTACATATATTTAAATTAAAAGAGGGGAATGTGTACCCAGATCAACATGCTGTTGCAATTGGCTCAGCAACAGAATATTAAAATATAAAATAATATTTAATATACGACAGAGTTAAAATATAAAATGACGTCTAATAAACGACAGAGTTAAAATATAAAATGACGTCTAATATACGACAGAGTTAAAATATAAAATGATATCTAATATACAACAGAGTTAAAATATAAAATGACGTCTAATATACAACAGAGTTAAAATATAAAATGATATCTAATATACAACAGAGTTAAAATATAAAATGATATCTAATATACAACAGAGTTAAATATAAACTGACGTCTAATATACAACAGAGTTAAAATATAAAATGATATCTAATATACAACAGAGTTAAAATATAAAATGATGTCTAACATACAACAGAGTTAAAATATAAAATGACGTCTAATATACAACAGAGTTAAAATATAAAATGACGTCTAACATACTACAGAGTTAAAATATAAAATGATGTCTAATATACAACAGAGTTAAAATATAAAATGACGTCTAATATACAACAGAGTTAAAATATAAAATGACGTCTAACATACTACAGAGTTAAAATATAAAATGATGTCTAATATACAACAGAGTTAAAATATAAAATGATATCAAATATACAACAGAGTTAAAATATAAAATGATGTCTAATATACAACAGAGTTAAAATATAAAATGATATCAAATATACAACAGAGTTAAATATAAAATGATGTCTAATATACAACAGAGTTAAAATATAAAATGATGTCTAATATACAACAGAGTTAAAATATAAAATGATGTCTAATATACAACAGAGTTAAAATATAAAATGATGTCTAATATACAACAGAGTTAAAATATAAAATGACGTCTAATATACAACAGAGTTAAAATATAAAATGATATCTAATATACAACAGAGTTAAAATATAAAATGATATCTAACATACAACAGAGTTAAAATATAAAATGATATCTAACATACAACAGAGTTAAAATATAAGATGACGTCTAATATACACAGAGTTAAAATATAAAATGACGTCTAATATACAACAGAGTTAAAATATAAAATGACGTCTAATATACAACAGAGTTAAAATATAAAATGACGTCTAATATACAACAGAGTTAAAATATAAAATGATATCTAATATACAACAGAGTTAAAATATAAAATGATATCTAATATACAACAGAGTTAAAATATAAAATGATGTCTAATATACAACAGAGTTCAAATATAATATGATGTCTAATATACAACAGAGTTAAAATATAAAATGATGTCTAATATACAACAGAGTTAAAATATAAAATGACGTCTAATATACAACAGAGTTAAAATATAAAATGATGTCTAATATACAACAGAGTTAAAATATAAAATGATATCTAATATACAACAGAGTTAAAATATAAAATGACGTCTAATATACAACAGAGTTAAAATATAAAATGATATCTAATATACAACAGAGTTAAAATATAAAATGATGTCTAATATACAACAGAGTTCAAATATAATATGATGTCTAATATACAACAGAGTTAAAATATAAAATGATGTCTAATATACAACAGAGACGTCTAATATACAACAGAGTTAAAATATAAAATGATGTCTAATATACAACAGAGTTAAAATATAAAATGATATCTAATATACAACAGAGTTAAAATATAAAATGACGTCTAATATACAACAGAGTTAAAATATAAAATAATATCGAATATACAACAGAGTTAAAATATAAAATGATGTCTAATATACAACAGAGTTAAAATATAAAATGACGTCTAATATACAACAGAGTTAAATAAAAAAAATGATGTCTAATATACAACAGAGTTAAAATATAAAATGATGTCTAATATACAACAGAGTTAAAATATAAAATGATGTCTAATATACAACAGAGTTAAAATATAAAATGATGTCTAATATACAACAGAGTTAAAATATAAAATGACGTCTAATATACAACAGAGTTAAAATATAAAATGATATCTAACATACAACAGAGTTAAAATATAAGATGACGTCTAATATACACAGAGTTAAAATATAAAATGACGTCTAATATACAACAGAGTTAAAATATAAAATGATGTCTAATATACAACAGAGTTAAAATATAAGATGATATCTAATATACAACAGAGTTAAAATGTAAAATGACGTCTAATATACAACAGAGTTAAAATATAAAATGACGTCTAATATACAACAGAGTTAAAATATAAAATGACGTCTAATATACAACAGAGTTAAAATATAAAATGATATCTAATATACAACAGAGTTAAAATATAAAATGATATCTAATATACAACAGAGTTAAAATATAAAATGACGTCTAATATACAACAGAGTTAAAATATAAAATGATATCTAACATACAACAGAGTTAAAATATAAGATGACGTCTAATATACACAGAGTTAAAATATAAAATGACGTCTAATATACAACAGAGTTAAAATATAAAATGATGTCTAATATACAACAGAGTTAAAATATAAGATGATATCTAATATACAACAGAGTTAAAATATAAAATGACGTCTAATATACAACAGAGTTAAAATATAAAATGACGTCTAATATACAACAGAGTTAAAATATAAAATGACGTCTAATATACAACAGAGTTAAAATATAAAATGATATCTAATATACAACAGAGTTAAAATATAAAATGATATCTAATATACAACAGAGTTAAAATATAAAATGATGTCTAATATACAACAGAGTTCAAATATAATATGATGTCTAATATACAACAGAGTTAAAATATAAAATGATGTCTAATATACAACAGAGTTAAAATATAAAATGACGTCTAATATACAACAGAGTTAAAATATAAAATGATGTCTAATATACAACAGAGTTAAAATATAAAATGATATCTAATATACAACAGAGTTAAAATATAAAATGACGTCTAATATACAACAGAGTTAAAATATAAAATAATATCGAATATACAACAGAGTTAAAATATAAAATGATGTCTAATATACAACAGAGTTAAAATATAAAATGACGTCTAATATACAACAGAGTTAAATAAAAAAAATGATGTCTAATATACAACAGAGTTAAAATATAAAATGATGTCTAATATACAACAGAGTTAAAATATAAAATGATGTCTAATATACAACAGAGTTAAAATATAAAATGATGTCTAATATACAACAGAGTTAAAATATAAAATGACGTCTAATATACAACAGAGTTAAAATATAAAATGATGTCTAATATACAACAGAGTTAAAATATAAAATGATGTCTAATATACAACAGAGTTAAAATATAAAATGACGTCTAATATACAACAGAGTTAAAATATAAAATGATGTCTAATATACAACAGAGTTAAAATATAAAATGACGTCTAATATACAACAGAGTTAAATAAAAAAAATGATGTCTAATATACAACAGAGTTAAAATATAAAATAATATCTAATATACAACAGAGTTAAAATATAAAATGATGTCTAATATACAACAGAGTTAAAATATAAAATGACGTCTAATATACAACAGAGTTAAATAAAAAAAATGATGTCTAATATACAACAGAGTTAAAATATAAAATGATGTCTAATATACAACAGAGTTAAAATATAAAATGATGTCTAATATACAACAGAGTTAAAATATAAAATGATGTCTAATATACAACAGAGTTAAAATATAAAATGATATCAAATATACAACAGAGTTAAATATAAAATGATGTCTAATATACGACAGAGTTAAAATATAAAATGACGTCTAATATACAACAGAGTAAAAATATAAAATGATGTCTAATATACAACAGAGTTAAATATAAAATGACGTCTAATATACAACAGAGTTAAAATATAAAATGATGTCTAATATACAACAGAGTTCAAATATAAAATGATATCAAATATACAACAGAGTTCAAATATAAAATGATGTCTAATATACAACAGAGTTCAAATATAAAATGATGTCTAATATACAACAGAGTTCAAATATAAAATGATGCCTAATATACAACAGAGTTAAAATATAAAATGACGTCTAATATACAACAGAGTTAAAATATAAAATGATGTCTAATATACAACAGAGTTAAAATATAAAATGACGTCTAATATACAACAGAGTTAAAATATAAAAGTATATCAAAAGAAACAATAGGGCTAAAACAAATATATAGGAGTATATTGATAAATACAGCAGTAGAATATTATTATAATAATATATAAGTACAATAGTAAAGTGGCCTGTGGAGTTAGCAGTAGTGCAAAAAAATGTATACGTTCATATATGACAAGAAGTTAAAAGGTGGAAGAGTGCAGAAAAGAAACATGGTATCCATGTTAAGAAACATGGTGTACAGTCTGAGGGAAAAGAGTGGTGAGGAGTAACTGAAGAGGGTTGTTATATTTGAACATTGTAAAGTGAGAACAAATGCTAAATATGTGTGTGTGTGTGTGTGTGTGTGTGTTTGAGCTCTGAAATGAGATAGAATTGTCTATCAATTTTCAGAAAACCCTTAAAAGGCAAAATAATCGAGGATTATCATAAAATGTTCCTTTTTCAGTCACTAATTTTGTGAAATATGTTAGACTTTTTCTTTTAAGAACAAAACAATTGAATGTTTTACATACTTCTTTAACATAATTAGGTGCACACACACAAGCATAAGGATCTTTACTAGGAAAAAACATAATACATAATACATAATATATAAACACTAATAATCAATTAGCTAAGGTCTCATATGTTAAAGTCATAAATGGTTGCACCAATGCCCAGTCAAGGTTTATCTATGCTAAACATCCAGTAGGGGGCAATGCTGCTCTGTGAATTGTGTGGAGCTCATCATAAAGCACATGGACTCCGTGGCCCCTGCAGCAACGATAGTCATTTTTGAATGTGTGCTCGTTCTTCCATAGCAACGTCACGTGTGTGCTAAACCTTGACACTCAGCTGGCTCATGAAGGCAGGTGTTCTCCCCGTCCTACATTGACTGACAGCTGCTGATATGAGGTAGTACCAAATCCAGTTTTGAGAGGCTTTGAGGGCCCAGCTAGAAAGAGACGTACACTGAGCCCAACTATAGTGAGCTAGTAGCATTTTGTCTAGTTAGTCATCTTCGAAGCATGGTGTAAAAGTCCTTCCAAAAAACCACTGAGTCGCCATCTTGATAACACGCCCAGGCAGCTTGTTGGGACCAGGCTTTCCATCATGAGACAATTTGGTTTGGTACAGTATGGTACAGTCTGGAATGGTAAAGTCCTGAGTCAGTTTCACCTGGTAGGCGGGGTGTGGGCTGTGCCTGATGGCCGCGTAGCATGACATGACAACAGGAGGACATCCAGCAGCTCAGTTTGTGGCTGTTTGTCTCACCAGGACATCAAGCTTCATATGAGAATAGACTTCCACTTCTATGGGATATTTACAGCGAGTGACGGTTTCTGTGTTGCCTAATCAGCTGACCGTCGTGGGCGGAGTCGGTCTAGCTCCACCATGATCGCACCATACCATTGTACTCAGGTACCCCAAGGAAATACATACCATACTGTACGGAAGCGTCCCATTCCACTCGGGGAAAGGCGGCTTAAATGAGCAAAGATAGAGTCATAGATACTTCAAACATATCACAAATAAAAGATTAGGTGTAGCACAAGGTATTCATGTGGCTTAGATGCAACCCAGTCTATGAATCCATCCATTGGTTGCAGATGAGTTAAAGAGATGAGGGAGGGAAGACATGGGAAATGAGTCATAATCTTCCCTTTCAGACTAAATGAAGCTGTGGATGAACATGACCAGCTGTGGTTACATCCATAACTGTTCAGATGAGTGTTTCAGGTCTATATCAGAATGTAATACCAGTAAGAATCTGCGTTCTCATAATAACTTACACGATGATCTATTATTGTCGAGGGAATTGTGTTCAAACGTCCAAATTAAACAAGGAGGTGTCCAGATGTGATCTCCATGGTGTGTGCACAGGGCAGTGTGGATGTCTCATATAACAGAAGCAGCTACGATGTGTTGTGAAATGTGGATCTGACAATAAGCTGTTTTAGGGGCCCCCTCTTGCCCCTAACACAGATCCTGTTGCTACGGCCCTGCCTATGTACTCCAACTGATAAAGTTAAATGAGCTTTCTGCTGACTTTAATGGCCTCTGATGGGGAGTTTGTCTGACATGTGATTAATCCTTTTATGGTGGCAGTGATTTATGCTCCTCTTCCTTCTTTGCTGAGTAAGCAAAAGGCCACTTAATGGTTTTTAAAAGTGTCCAGGAAGAGCACACTGTGGCCCTGACTGTGTCCTGAAGAGTCCATCCAGTGGCTGAGTGTGTCGTTGGTCTTCTGACCTTTTCAGGTGACGTTGATCATACCGATGTGCTTTGTAGTAGAAGGCTGAATATTCATACTGGAGTGTTGGCCAGACACATGACAGTCTTCAGCTGTTTGTGCCAGCGAAGCAGCTGCTGCAGGGCTTCTCAGCAGTCGATTGGAGAGGAGAAAGTGTTTCTCAGGACTGTCAGCACTGAGATGCACACGATCAAAGCCACAGGCACGTCGTGATGAAATAGGCCAGCTTTCAAAAAACACATCGCAGAGAGAAAACAAGAGAGAACCCACTGAACTGCACCATCCTTTAAACCATCTGCTCCCACCGTTCACTGCAGCTGTGCTTCATCTCACTGTGTGTGTGTGTGTGTGTGTGTGTGTGTGTGTGTGTGTCTGGTTCTCACAACTGCACATGTTGTCAGAATTAGGTTTAGGTTAAGGGTTATCATATTTAGGTATTTAGTTATGGTAGTTAGGGTTAGGTTATTATATCTATGAGTGTCTAAGAAAAAGAAAAGTGTCTAAGTGTGAGAATGTGTTTGCAAGGTTGAGGAAGTCACACAATTTGTGAAGCAGCAAATATAAATAAACTTCAGCACTTTGTTGAAACAGAACATGCTAACATGTACTTTCACATTTACATTAGCTGTGCTGTTAGCTTACCTGGGTGTGCTCCATTGTTACAAACTCATGTTCCTCTGTCCATCCCCTCATACACATTCAACGTTTCACTACACCTTCTCTCTCTCCATCTCTCTCTCTCTCTCTCTCTCTCTCTCCATCTCTCTCTCTCACACTCACACACATGCAGGTCTGAAATAAACTAAAAGTCACCAGAAGGTCAGAGACATGATTTAAGAATGACCAACAGAATGCCCAAGCACGCACACACACACACACACACACACACACACACACACACACACACACACACGAATGAGGGACGATGCGTCATCTCAATGAGTTTATTCTAAGTTCTGTTCCATCTGTCTCTATACTTGTAATATCAATATTCTGAAATGTTTTCATTTCTTGGCATTTTCAAAGTCCATCAATCAAAGGAGTTTCTACACTGTCCATCACATCATAATCATAAAAAGACAGACTCTTGTCACATGACAGACAGACAGAGGGATGATGGGAAGGTTTTATGTCATTTATTTATTCTTATGTCATCACAGATGGCTGCTGTCTGTCTGTCTGTCTGTCTGTCTGTCTGCCTCATTCAGTCATGCATCTTGAATGCTGAGCGTTGGAAAACATAGAGTCATGTCATTGTCCCCTCTGTGTGTGTGCGTGTGCGCGTGTGTTTGTGTTTGTGTGCGTGTGTGTTTGTGTGCGTGTGTGTGTGTGTGTGTGCGTGTGTGTGTGTGGACGGATGTCGTGTTCAGTACAGTTCACTTCAAACCGAGATCATTGCTTCATAGTCACTCAGGAACACATTGTGTTTAGTCTTTTATTAATAAACAAAGATGCCAGTAGAGTATATACTGCTACAATGCTCATACTGCATGAACAACATAGTGTATATGATTGTAAATCTCAGTCACAGAAGTTACAAAAAGGACTAACGATGGTTCCTCCACAGCTACAACTCTAAAAAGTCAAGTCCTGAGAAGAAGACGTACTGTGAGCTGTGGCTGAGCATCACTCACATCCACTCGACACTGTCATCACAGGCTTTGAAAAGGACTGGTGATCCACATGCATCCTGGATTTCTCTCAGCAAACTCAGGATCAGTCGAGACCTGGTCTTAACATCTGTTGATCCGATCACGTCACACACAACATGTGTGGTTTATATTAAAGTGGACAAATACACAGAGAGGAGCTGAATGGACTGATGAAGATTTCAACAATTATATACAAATCAATGAAAACACAGACAATGATAAGTGTATAAAGTGAAATGAGCCGGGAGCCAGTGTTGATGTCGTCAATGACCCTTTAGAGACAGAAATGAAGAGACAACACATGGTCCATGTCAGGGACGATTTGTTTATCCTTTCCTTTCAAAGGACAAAACATTTGAAATCCATGCAGAGGTTGAGTAAAGTGCAGCTGCTGTCTCCACGTAGAACAAACCACCAACCAGCTCATTTTAGATTGGAAATAAAAATACCAATTGACATGCGGTCTACAGTAGACTGAGTCAACTATGATCATATTTAGTTTAGTAACACTGGACTAAAACATCTCAGATGACTAAAATATGAACTAAACTAAATGGCATTTTTGTCATGAGACTAAAACTCAGTGTGGTCAGGAAGGGCTCGGTCTCATGGAAGCTACGTATCATTTATTGTTGAGTGTAATACTAAATGTAAATAGTGCTCACGGTTGCTAAGAAACATATTTAGTATGATATTGAATCTCTTCATCCTCATGAACAAACCTCACATTTATCTCAGTTACAAGTTCATCTCTATCTGCTCACACAATCCACCATCACAGCAGTGTGTGGGTTAAGATCTGATCCTGGTGCACTCCAGTCCCAGGTCAGGGTTCATGAGGTCGGAAACCCGAGTTACAAGAACGTCCTGATCTTTAGGTTTTCACTTGCTGTCAGTGACGTTTGTGTTTGTGTGAGCCGCTGTCCTCATGTTTGAGAACACACGTGTGTGTGTGTGTGTGTGTCTGTGTGTGTGTGTGTGTGTGTGTGTGTGTGTGTGTCTGTGTGTGTCACATCTGTGCAAACATGATGAGGTGAATACATATGTGAGAGAGGCCAGGCCGAAGGTCACACCATTTGAGGTATTATTACACAGCAGCATGGAGACTGTACTGAAGGACATGACTGAATGATGACTCTGAGAATGTGCTTCAGTTCCAGGACTCAAGATTTTAAATATTCTATGCAGTTGGTTTGGTCCAAAAATCCCCTGAGGGATAAATAAACTCATATATTCATTTCTTGATTTTCTGTGGTGAAGGAAATCATGCTGAACACACTGTGACACCTTCAGCCGACATCAGTGCCTTCCATGTCCTTGACTGAAGGTCACACGCTGGACCAGATGATGAAGATAAAACGATGACGATGAGTTCCCGGTCTCTATGTGTGATTGTTATCTGCTGAACATGTGACTCTGACTGCACGTCATGTATCCATGTCACTTCCTGTCTCTGCCCTGGACCATTATTGTGAAAAACAATAAAAAGTTAATAAAACAAAGTGATGTGTGATCACATGTGTCAACAGTCGTGCGTACGACAGTCCACATGTGATGGAACATGTCAGCATGGACATTAATATCAGCTCATGTGCGTCTTCACCAAGTCTCATTTGATTTGTCCAATCGGACAAGAGGAAAGATTTACGTCATCATCATCATCATCATCATCATCACTAGGGTAATACAGTATGATCACTATGTTCCAGTGACGGGCCTTTGTCTCGGTGTCAGTGACTGAGAGAGGTCCAGACGGGCTCAGCATGTCGTCCTCTCGCCTTTCATTCACTGATTCTCCACATCACATATCTGAAGACAGCAGCTCACACACTGGCTCTGAGAGACGCTGTGTGAGACACAGGCGGCCAAAGGGTTCCACGCCGGAGCTAAGAAAAGTTTCCAAAAGAGGCTGCAGAGAGGGAACAAGCACAGAGGACATATTTAGGATTCATGGTTAGGAGAGGAGCATGAATGATGGAGTGAGTGCAGTGATGAACGGATGATGAGAGAGCCTCAGCTCAGTCCAGCATTCTGATGTTTTTAAAGACATGATTTTATCATTTTACCAAAGGTTCATTATTTCAGGGTTTCTACATGTTTGTGCTGCTCGTACACACCGGATTCACACGTTCACCTCGTCATCAAGCTCTGCAAAAACCAGGGCTTTTATTGTGTTTTTAAATTTACCTTTCAAAAAATATGGTTTCATTTCTACTATTTTGTTTTGTGAGAAGTAAAGTAACCCTTTAAATTGTAATTGTTGTATTTTCTATGTGTGACCTCATTAGAATGTATGAGTCCAACTCATTTATATTTATTTTTAAATTGCTACACTTGTTAAAAGTCACATGTCAAGCACTTGAACTGTCTGTGGACGTTGTTGGTGGATAGTGTTGGTTGTTTAGGTCCAGTGTCTTTAGTAGAGTCTGCAGAGCTTTATTCTTTTATTCTTTAACATACAAACTGCACTAAATTCTGCTAAACAGTGCTGTAGCCAGGATAGTTATCAACCTCAAGACAAGGGCAACTTCAATGAGCAGACCCCGACTCTGTACAAGTTAAAATCCCCCCTCATTTAATTCCCTATAAAGAATGTGTCATTTCAATAGAGAAATCATTCAAAAAGCAACAGATAAAGCTGAGGAAGACAAGTTAACATGTCAGACCATCAGCTCCCTTAGAAGCTGCATGTCAAGTCTGGGCAGCCCATGGCCAAGAGGAAAGGAACTGGGCTTGTGATCAGAAGGTTGCTGGTTCAGTCCTGAGACGGGACAAGAGCAGGGGCGCCCCTGAGCAAGACACCCACTCCTCCATTGCATGGGTGCAGGTAAGTGAAGCCCACTGCCCCTGTGCCAGACTCGGCTGCCCCAGTACGAAGGCTCTTTTCATTCTTGTGCTACAAAGCCGTCAACTGGTCGATGGTCTACAGGTTATCCCAGAATTCATTGTTTGCACGGGAGAAGATGAAGATGAAGATGAAGATGAAGATGAAGGATGTCAGAATGATCAGTCTAAAGACAAACTAACTCTCCTGGTGAAACAGATAAAGTCACTTGATAGTTTAACATTATCACACCCATTTGTAACACGAGTGCACTTTGAGTTTGTTCTCTGTTGCCTTGAAAACAGTATCAGAGCCACAGGCCTCATGAATGTGTATGGGACGTCTCTCGTCCCCATGGACGTCTCTCGTCCCCATGGACTCCTCTGAATTACAAAGAAACCCATGAAACACTGCAGCTAACGTGCAGAAGCCGTGATTCAGTGTGAATAAATACGCTGGTGATTTATGGCAGAGCATGAAAATCACTAATGTGTGTAATGAAAGCGAGAGTTAAATCATTTTTTACAAGCTTTGATTAGTGACGGGGAAAATAAGGTTTAAACACTTAACACTGAAATGTCTACATTTTAATCCAATGGACCCAGATTACTGTGTGGATCTGTATAGAACTTTACATGCTTATAGATTACAATCATATAATAAACATGACAACATTCATCCTGATCTGTTAAGATGTTGCTGAGATATACACATTTACATTGCTGCCACATTCATAATCTGGATCAGATCCAGAAGAAACTTGCATGAGAAACTTGTTCATGTTCCAGATATTGTTCAAATCTGCTCAGTTCTGACATATTTTTTACAATTTTGCCTATTACAAAAGAGGAACATTTGATATTACGTGTGACATCATCAGTGGGTGGATTGTCACCAGAATTGAGTGGGAACATATTTAGCCGATCACTAACTGATCTGTCAAAAACTGTACACAGGAAGTAGATAACAGTAGGACAAACTTACAGATAAACCTACTCTGTGAAGGTAATAAAGACACGAGTAATCAAACACACATTCTTTTCTTATTTCAGCTCACAGATCCATCCATCCATCCATCCATCTATCCATCTATCCATCTATCCATCCATCCATTGTCAATACCACTTTGAAGATCTCAAACCCAGATGAGCGTGCACAGGTCAAAGACACATTAACAACAGCAGGGACATGTGAGGGGGGACACCTGGGTCACGTCACATGAGGCAGGACACTCATCGAACAGCTTGTTATGAATCATTGAGAGCTTTTCCCTCCAGTAGAGATGTGACCTGACTCAGTCACAGCGCTACCATGACTCAACGTGTTCTCTGAACATACAGTATATACATGTATATATACATGTATATATATATATACATGTATATACATACATATACATATACATATATATACATGTATATACATATATATATGTGGCTTATTCTGTTATAATTTCTTGTCCTTACACCAGTGTAGTCATATTTCCATCATCTACGACTTTGGTCGTTGCATAGTCCATTTTAGTCATTTTTAGATTTTATATCCTGAAAAATCTGCCACCAACGCCTACAACACGCAATCATAACCCCTCACCCCCCCCTCACCCCCCCTCACCCCCCCCCCCCCACCTCCGCCTCACCTCCCCCTGCCCTTCCCGACGAAATCTCACTCTGAACTGACTTCAAAAGTTGAGCGCCTTGCTTTCGTCTTTAGTAGGTTTATAAGTAATGTGAACAATTGTGATATTAAGTACATTGTTATGAAACAATAAGCCTTGTCTCTTATTGTGTCCAGGTGATTTACTCTGATGACAGACGATCCTCCATCCTCAGCTCTAAAGCCAAGGAAGACAGATGTGTGTCCTAGCAGTGGACTGACCCTGAAGGACAACAGAAGGATGGAGAGGCATTGATATGACCGGAGGCTTGTACAGACACAGAGTGGAGTCGTCAGTGTTCGTGCAACAATTGTGTTTTGTGTGACTTTTGTCAAACGTTCATATCCTGAGCCACAGCTCCAGTTCAGCTGGCAGGCGACGCACAGAGCTGCACGCACAGCTGCTCACAAAGTCCACCAGTCTACACTGTAGCTGTCAGAAGTACACATGTGCACAAACGTGTCTTTAGTTTTCTGTTTACACAACAACATGGAAGACTATATGATGGCATATTAGATGTTACATTACATCACATTACATATGATTTAGTTTTAGTCATGTTTTAGTCATATTAGATGTTACATTACATCACATTACATATGATTTAGTTTTAGTCATGTTTTAGTCATATTAGATGTTACATTACATATAATTTAGTTTGAGTCATGTTTTAGTTATATTAAATGTTACATTACATCACATTACATATGATTTAGTTTTAGTCATGTTTTAGTCATATTAGATGTTACATTACATATGATTTAGTTTTAGTCATGTTTTAGTCATATTAGATGTTACATTACATCACATTACATATAATTTAGTTTTAGTCATGTTTTAGTCATATTAGATGTTACATTACATATGATTTAGTTTTAGTCATGTTTTAGTCATATTAGATGTTACATTACATCACATTACATATAATTTAGTTTTAGTCATGTTTTAGTCATATTAGATGTTACATTACATATGATTTAGTTTTAGTCATGTTTTAGTCATATTAGATGTTACATTACATCACATTACATATAATTTAGTTTTAGTCATGTTTTAGTTATATTAGATGTTACATTACATATAATTTAGTTTTAGTCATGTTTTAGTTATATTAGATGTTACATTACATCACATTACATATAAGTTAGTTTTAGTCATGTTTTAGTCATATTAGATGTTACATTACATCACATTACATATAATTTAGTTTTAGTCATGTTTTAGTCATATTAGATGTTACATTACATATGATTTAGTTTTAGTCATGTTTTAGTCATATTAGATGTTACATTACATCACATTACATATAATTTAGTTTTAGTCATGTTTTAGTCATATTAGATGTTACATTACATCACATTACATATAATTTAGTTTTAGTCATGTTTTAGTCATATTAGATGTTACATTACATATGATTTAGTTTTAGTCATGTTTTAGTCATATTAGATGTTACATTACATCACATTACATATAATTTAGTTTTAGTCATGTTTTAGTTATATTAGATGTTACATTACATATAATTTAGTTTTAGTCATGTTTTAGTTATATTAGATGTTACATTACATCACATTACATATAAGTTAGTTTTAGTCATGTTTTAGTTATATTAGATGTTACATTACATCACATTACATATAAGTTAGTTTTAGTCATGTTTTAGTTATATTAAATGTTACATTACATATGATTTAGTTTTAGTCATGTTTTAGTCATATTAGATGTTACATTACATCACATTACATATGATTTAGTTTTAGTCATGTTTTAGTTATATTAGATGTTACATTACATATAATTTAGTTTTAGTCATGTTTTAGTCATATTAGATGTTACATTACATCACATTACATGTCATTGAGCAGACACTTTTATCCAAAGTGTCTTACAATAAGTGCATTTCAACATTTGGGTTAGAAGTAAGTAAGAGCTTCAAGTAAGCCAAACTATAAAGTCATAAGTCATAAGTGCGATTTACAAGTAAGTGCCTGCCGTTATTTTTATTTTTTGTCGTCGTTGTCTTAGTCGAGGGATGTTTGAGAGTTAGCAGTTAACTGACTTTACTTTGCAGATGGAAAAGGTTCACAGTGAGATAAAGTTGGCTAACATAATATTATTTTCTACTAATGCTGAAGAGTTAAGCAAGTGTATACTTGATTATCAAACTATCACAAACAAATAAACTATCCCTTTAAAAGCTGCTCCATAAAATGAAGGAAATGTGACAATGTTGAAGCCACCGAGCACGCACACAGAGAAACTGTGAGGTTGATTATTCTGCAGGAGCATATTATTATTTTTTATCAACACTGTAATGGTTGTTTATCATTTTATGACACAGAGTGAAACGTCTCCACATCTCAGTGAAAACATGACTTCATCTTTGCTGTTTCATCGCCTACATTTCATTCAGCATTTCATATATAAAGGCCAACACGTCACCTTAGTGATATTTACATAATTATACAGTCATGGTGAGCCTGGTGAGTAACAGCTGCTGCTCGGTCTTGTATTTTTGTGTAGCTGCTTGAACTTGATTCCAGTGGTGTAGTGTGGTCTGGGAGATAATGCTCATAGAGAAGCAGGTCAACTCCACTGGATCCATTGTTGCTCAGCTTGGCACAGTGAAGCAGGCAGCACAGTAATTGAGATGTACTCAGTCAGAATGTATTGACTGAGCGGATTGTTAAGTATATTATGTATGGTTTCACTAGCAGTGTCTTTCAGGCATGAGTATGTGTTTCTGTATTGTGTGCAGAACATTCTCTACAGTCATTTGCATCAAAAGTAATGTGATTTTGTGCCGAGTGTGAAATGTCATTATGTTGCTTTGAGCCAGTGAGTCTGCCAGAGACACATTAGCATGGTGCAGCCACACGAGACTCTCTTCCACACCCAAGTCCATTCAGTCCACATCCTCTTTGTGAGTATCACTTCTTTACATCTGCGATCTGGGGATCTGATACCCTGTATTTATATTATACATACATACATATATTTATATATTTATATATATATATATATATATATATATAAATACATATAGATAGATATATATGTGTCAAGTTATGTGCTGTTGTAGTGTGTATTTGTTGACCACAGCTCTGCCCAAACTTAAGAAACGACTGATCAACTGTTGAAGGACGACGATGGAACACTCTGTTCAAGCTTCAGTTTTTTATTTTGGGGCAGAATGGGATGAATAGGATGTAACAGAATAGGTTAATGACCTAGGATAAACAGAAAAACAAAGCCATTAATAGCAGATAATAATATAAAGAATAAATGATAATAATAATGTTACTGTTACGTGATAAACAAAGACTTGTTCGGATTAATTAACTCAAATCACTTCAAAAAGTTTAATAATTAAAGTACCAAAGCTACACCAAAGGTTATGATTAAAGTACCAGTAACAAAAGCACAAGTAACAAAGCACTTCAAATAATCATCTCTATCCTCATAAATCATATAATGAAGTTTCCAAATGACTCAATTTAAATTAAAACATTGCATCCACAAACACACAAACACACAATCAAAGGCATTTGGGAAGCATAGCCTCCAAACTTCAAGTTCTACTGTACTATACCAGCGGTGTCTTCAATTGTTGATCAGGAGCTATGGCCTTGAGGCGTCTCCAGGAGCAAGCAAGCTGACTCAACCAGCTCCAAACATTTCACACCATGCTTCCTGTATTCCTCAGGCACCCCCTGCAGGTTTGGAGTGTCAGGGATCTGCTGTCTGCTGGTGGGATTGTGGCTCTTTGCTCAGTGACACAACAGTATGTATGACTTTTCTGATGACGAGTCTTCTGATGACGACTCTTCTGATGTCTCTTCTGATGACTCCTCTTATGATGACTTGTTTGATGTCTCTTCTGATGATGACTCTTCTGATGACGACTCTTCTGATGACGAGTCTTCTGATGATGACTCTTCTGATGACTTGTTTGATGTCTCTTCTGATGATGACTCTTCTGATGACGAGTCTTCTGATGATGACTCTTCTGATGACTTGTTTGATGTCTCTTCTGATGATGACCCTTCTGATGACTCCTCTTCTGATGTCTCTTCTGATGACTCCTCTTATGATGACTTGTTTGATGTCTCTTCTGATGATGACTCTTCTGATGACGACTCTTCTGATGACGAGTCTTCTGATGATGACTCTTCTGATGACTTGTTTGATGTCTCTTCTGATGATGACTCTTCTGATGACGAGTCTTCTGATGATGACTCTTCTGATGACTTGTTTGATGTCTCTTCTGATGATGACTCTTCTGATGACTTGTTTGATGTCTCTTCTGATGATGACTCTTCTGATGACTTGTTTGATGTCTCTTCTGATGATGACTCTTCTGATGACGAGTCTTCTGATGATGACTCTTCTGATGACTTGTTTGATGTCTCTTCTGATGATGACTCTTCTGATGACCAGTCTTCTGATGATGACTCTTCTGATGACTTGTTTGATGTCTCTTCTGATGATGACTCTTCTGATGACGAGTCTTCTGATGACGACTCTTATGATGACGACTCTTATGACGATGACGACTCTTATGACGATGATGACTCTTCTTACGACTCTTCTGATGACGAGTCTTCTGATGACGACTCTTATGATGATGACGACTCTTATGACGATGATGACTCTTCTGACGACTCTTCTGATGACGACTCTTCTGATGACGACTTTTCTGATGACTTGTTTGATGTCTCTTCTGATGACTCTTCAATCGGTCTTCAAGGACATCCATCTGAACAAAATTTCTGCATTTGATATTGTTGATCACAAGACATTGGTTGACTGACTGCAAAACTGGGTGGGTCTTTCTGGTTCAGTGCCACACTGGCACAAATCATACTTATTGGGCAGATGAAATGACCAGTGGAGTTCCCCAAGGCACAATTCTAGTCAGAACTTGCACTTCTGTCATTTAGCCCTAAATACGTGTGCATGTCTAGCTTCTCAACTGGAGTGCAGTGAACTTGTTGGGGGTGATGTCACTCCCACATCCAAGTCCCGATGTAAATGGTTCCATACTTGATGTTGACAAAGAGGATAATTCCAGGTCAGTGTCAGTCTTCGTTCTCTTCCTTTTCTGTTGTTTTCATGCTGAAATCCACCTCTGTCTTGTTTGGAGACTGAAAGAGAACTTTACTGGTAAAAGCTGAATAAGTCACTTGAGAAACCCATTCTGTGAGTAATGTGAGAGCTTTGTAAAAGGGTTGTGTTAAACTATGCAATCATGACGATGAGCCGATACACTCACACAACACACAGAAGCGTAATGCGTCTGTCTTCGTCCTTTTTTAAGAAGCTGTTGTGGGATCAATATTTCATTTTTGGTGAATCCACTGGAGATGAATCAGACTTAGCAGGCTGTGTGGCATTAAGCTCCACTGAATGATGCCACATATAAATGTATTGGGACATTGGTTTAGTGAGGGTAGCTATAGATGTGTATATGAACCGTTAGATCGTCTAAGACAAATTTGACTCTTTATCGCGCATATGTTTCCAGTTCAGACATGTTCCATGTGACTAAAATACTAGATTTAGTCACATGTTTTAATTGTAGTATACATTTGTTTTTGTTACACGTTACGACTTATTATCTGCAGCATCTTAATTGTTATTGTTATTTAAAAGCCAAGATTAGCGGTGTTGGTGGTTTGTTTCTGTTTGAATTACTGCTGAGCTGATAAAATAGTGTGAGTGTGTGCGCTTTACTGAACCTTTGCATGAGTTTCTGAATGACTCGCCTCCAAATGCCACTTCAGGTGTGTTTTTTCTTTTGTGTTTGGCTCAGCATGGTTTACAAAGCGTTTATCTTCCGGAACTTAAAATGTGAAATTTCGTGAAAATTCTCTTTCTTCCTAATGCTGTCATTTCTGTTATTTACTTAACATCTTGCTTTCTTTGATTGCATATCAACATAGTATCCATCATCCCCAAATGAACAAAATATCAACATCAACAAGTCTACTAAAATAAAAGACAAGAGGAAATTAGAATATTCAATTCAATGTCATGTTTCCATCACTGATCGTTGTAGTCAATCAGCATGTTTATGTGCGCCACATAATGATTATATACCATAATTAGGGCTGAAAATGTTTCCCAAGCAGCTTTGTTCATTGTTTCCATGGTGACCCCACCATACAGGACCTGCATAATGTCCCCAATTTAAGCCCATTCCCACTTAGTACCCTGGTAGCCTGGAAAGGGTACTACCTTGATGTGGGTTTGATGTGGGACTGTTCCGCCACCAGGCTAATATGCAGAAAGAGAATAAAACCAAGGAGACCGCTCTGTCAGATTAATTTGATATTGTTAAGTTAATAGATGGTAGATTAGACTGTGAGTGGCACTGTACACAATAACAACTAGCCACATGCTAACCCCCTAATACTAACAAGCCGAAAGGGGGAATTTTGCTCCTTATAGCAGAGTGGAGGTGGATACAGTCTATAGTACTTCAGTGCTTATAGTAGTCCAACTGTACCACTTAGTGAGAGGTGGAAAGAGTACTGAAATATTCTCCTGAAGTAAAAGTACTGGTCTAAAAACAGGCTTGTTGAAAGTGGCTATTGTGCTGCCAAATGTGTTTTCACATCCAGTTGCAGTTTGTATAAAACAAGTCATTGCAGCAGACAGAGTTGTAACAAGGTTGTCATTGTCTGATAAATAGTTTTGTCCAAATGTTCCACTCACAGAACTTCAGCACCGCTGCCCTCCTTCCCTTCCCTTGCCTCCTTCCCTTCCCTCCTTATCCCTGTTTCTTACAGTGGTTTCATTATAAGCACCTTTATCAACTGTCCAACCGTGTGAACCTCAGGTGTTTTATTAGGCCAGCAAATGAGCTCGTACAGCCAGAGCCTGCTGAACCGGAAAATGACATTCTCACTGATCCGTCGACACAAGTGTCAAACAGAAATGTAATCATGTCTTTTTACCAGTCAAATGCATTTGTGTTCACCAATTTAACACAGTTTCATTCAGTTCAACATGCTTCACTTGCTATGAATGTCACCACAAACTTAAAGGGGGATGAGCTCAAATCATTAATGTGCTTTTAAAACCCTGGTTGTTATGTCCTGGAAAACTTTTATTACGTTATCTTACTTAATAAAGATGACGAGGGAGACGGAGCTGAAGTTAACCAGCATTAGCATAACAGAACTGGCTTCCCATGAAGCCTTGCGTTACCTTCTATGGTACGCCCCACAGTACAAACATAACACTGCTTTTCCCTCTAGTTTAAAGCACATGTAAAGTAAATAGAGTCAAAATCATCTATTTTACGCACGCTGAGCTCGCGAGGACTCTTTCTGTGACGTAGTAAAGTACGACGTGGTGTCAACATGGAATCTTTTATTCTGTAAACCAGATGTTTTATTTTCCTACTTCCTCTCCCGCTTGTGCTGAACTTATGCAGCTCTGAAATAGAAGTGCTGCGTATCCACTACAGCACTTTCGGCAGTAGCACTGATTGAGCCAATAGCAGTCGTCCAGAACATGCTGCTGTGATCATCAGTTACAGTAATTCTTGAAGATAGAGTTTCCCAAACATTTTCCCCCCAAACTTTTCATATATGCAAATATTTGAGCATAACATGTGCTTCCTTATTTGTAACACACTTAATATTATGATTGAATAGGTCAACCAGACTTAAGTTGAAAGAAATGCATGCGTTATTTCCTAAATCTTAAGTCTTATCAGGCTTCTGCAGAGCTTGCTGATGAGCGGACCATTTGAATCAGGTGTGTTGGAGCAGGGAAACATCTGAAACATGGAGGATAGTGGGTCCCCAGGACCAGGACTGAGGAAGCCCTGCTCTAGTCCCACCAAGTCTCTGGTGACGACTACTTTAAGCTAGTGTGTATAATAGTGCTGTCAGTTAAACGTTATAAACGGCGTTAACACAAACCCATTTTAACGGCGTCAATTTTTTTAATCGCGAGATTAACGTTCTGTGGTTAGTAGTCTTACTAACTAGTAATGTTAGGGTTTGGGCTTTGGGCTTTGGGCTTGCGAGCCGGCCAGAGAGTAGTCAGCTAACGCTACGTTTGAGTGGATGGCGAGCGCTGTGCGCTTCTCCGCCTCTAACCGGGCTCTCTGTATCCAACACAGCCTGGATCATTTCTCCACACACTCCCCACATCCAAGTCATGATGTCTGCAGTGTTACCAACCAAGCTGGCAGACCCCCAAACCGTAGTAAGGAGACCACCGAAGACCGCTAGCTCCTTTAGCTCGGATTAGCTCGTTACGGCAACAACACATTAAACCACAGGACTCCGTCTGCGTTGCAGAAATGTGCCATTAATTGCAATTGAACTATGACATTAATGCGATTAATCGCAATTAAATATTTTAGTGTTAGTCAGCTTCAGTCAGCTTCAGTCCCAAAGTTGGGTCATGAAAAGACTGAAATCTAAACCAGATGAATTCAGTGAATATGATTTTGTTCACCAATAAAATGTCACTTACACTTTAATACATAAATAAACTTAATAGCTTTATTGTTGGTCCAAACCACTGATGTCAAGCGAGCACAGTTATATATTGCAATAAAAGTCCTGCTCTTCCTGAATAAAAGGAACCATTGAAACATCCAGACACTTTTTCGCCTCTTGTTTGAGAAGTGAATCACTGGAGAGCAATAACTAAAACAACAAGCGAGCAGCAATTCCACCATAAATGCTGCACAGCTCCTCTTATTCAGAGAATGAGCACTTCCAGGATGCTGCAGCACAATGTAGGTCATGATCTTGAATGATGGTGCCCAATGGAAAACTTGAGTGAAATAGCTGCAGGGTGTTCTGTGCATTTGTCTCAGAATATAAAATCAGGAACAAGAGAAAAACTAGTGCAGTACTTCATTAAAAGAGTCAATGTATCTGTAGCTTCAGTTCATTTCATTGCATTTAAATTGTAGACTTTTAAAAAGAACACAAATGTATTTGCAGTCGTTGAATAGTAGATTGATTCTGTCGCATGTTTATCCAGGAATCTAGCAGCAATATTTCAAATCCACATCAGAAAAAAACTAAATGTGGGACTTTAACGATTGAGCCGCAATTGAACCACCAACAATCAGCCAAACAATGTGGTTTAAACTGCTGAAACATGGTCAGTGAGAATTCCTGAGCACGTTTATCGATGGCTGAATAATAAGTGTTTACTGAAGCCATCATTCAAATGCAAGGCAGCAAACCAATCAATGGAAACCACACACAGCCACAAACAATTACACTGGAACCAAAACTGTCACAGCGGGAAGGCAAGGCCTCAGACTGCAGCCTTCCAATTTAACCAAACCCAACACCATTCTGCTACTTACTTCTGCTGAGGAGCTGCAGGTTGCGGACCTCTTCCCTGACCTGCAGCTGCAGGACTTGTTGGAGGACCTCCTGCCTCAGCGTCTCCTGTACGATTCCCATCCTCTCCAGCTTCTCCCCATTCAAACGCAGCAGTGCCCGTCCTGCAGAGACACAGTTATGAAAGGTGAAGAGTCTCCACTACTCTTTGCACAGTATTCATGTTTCTATCTAATGAATAACATCTAATGTACTTTTTAGGCACCAGTTGCACCACTGGCTTTCAGACTGAAATGATGGACTGGCCTTCACGTGGAGGTGATGGCCACAGAGCGCTACACATCTGTCCAAAAATCACTCTATCATGAGCTACACAGCCAAGGGTATGCATTTGTTTCTCTTCATGTACACAAACAAACACAATCAGACTCCTGTCTGTCTGCCTGTCTGTCTGTCTGTATGGACAGAAAACAACAGACAGAGTAGATCTCAGGGTAAAATGTGTTTGCAGTAGTTTTTTTAGAACAGAGTGTGTCAGATAACCCTGAAGTCACACATTTAACATTGAACCTGCTTTTATAACTAGGTTATACTGACACAAATGCTGGAGAAAATGTGAAAGACTTAGACATGCATGTATGGCGACAGCACACACACACACACACACACACATAGGGGAGCTACGCCTTTAAGCAGCGCAGACAGGATAGGAATCCATCTTACCTGCAGCAGCTCTAAAAATATGTCAAAATCATAATAAGACTCATTACTCATGAAGCGCCATTCATTCATATTCCCTTTCTTTTGGATTCCAGTGAATCCTTTGTGTTTCAGCCCTCATTATTTCTCTATCTGTGCATTGCTGTCAAGATAATGTTACCAGAATGATACAGTCTCTTCTTCCATGTGCTCTATATGAATGCTTTTCTTTATTGTTTTGTTTCATAAAAAATAGAGAAGGCCACACACATGTGCTGTATATGCAGCATTGATGGAACTTTGCTTCTCTTTCACTTCCAAACTGGGACATTTTTTGAAGGTGAATGAAACAAAGTGTGTTTGTACAGAGAAGTCTGACCTCTGATGTCACAGCCTCAGACATGTACATGTAACCTGGCGTATCATAGTGACAGAGAGACTGATGTAATCTGGTGAGAATAATTTAATCCCACAGAAGAGAGGCAGAGGTCGTTATGGGATGACATGAACAGCTCATGATATTGTGATAATTGTAAAAAAGATAAAGGATAATGATAATAAAATGCAAAAAGTAACATTTTGGTAAGAAACAAATATATTTCTTGGATCGCAGATAGGATGCATACTTTTACTGAACCTTGATTGGATATTTCATACAAATAAGGAATCTAAACGTGTGGTTGCTACTGATTCAACAGCCTTTGGGGTCAACTATGACCTGGATGAATCTGCACAACCATCACATCCTCAGTGTGGTGCAGGAATGTGACATTTCATACAACATGAAATAAGATTCCTGAATATGAACAAAGAAAATAACTTTTACTTTAAATTTGAATGATTTCCCCCATCCACTATCAAATTATTATGAGTGTTTAGTGTCACCATGCACTAAGACAGACAGACAGACAGACAGACAGGCAGGCAGGCAGACAGACAGGCAGACAGACAGACAGGCAGGCGATCCTCATTCCTTGCTTTACTGTATGTATGACTGCATATTTCCCTCCCTCTTTTCTTTCAAATGAACGTATATGTGTTCAACGAGAGCAAAAGATGAGATGAGCAGAGAAAAAGAGACATGAGAGAGAGATAAGTGAGCAGAGAATCCTCATGAAATATAAATAACCTTAAAAGAGAGGTGGTAGTCATGTTTTATAAATCAGGCTGGAGGGTGAAGAGCAGACTGGTTTGTGATGATGTGTGTTAGACACTATGGGATGTACTGCTCTGGAAGCATGTGTAAATAAAAATCACAGTGTCACTTAATAAAGATAAAGAGATGAATCAATATTAAATTAAAAGACCACAGTGATGAGGGCCTAAAAGTTATGCTCCTATGATTGGTCCACATCTCTAACATTTAACAGTTAACATGTGTCAGTGTTTCCCAAACTCTTTATATCAGGAGCCACTTTTTAAAGACAGCAAACTATCTTTGACTGTTCATCGTGATGAGAGCAAGTTTGTGCATAATGTAGCTACTAAATGATCTTGAGAAATGATCTGTTAATTCATTAAAACTTCATTTCATGCACGTTATTTAAAACAGGGGATTGTTGGGAACATTTTGGGGGACCCAAAGAAGATCTTCGGCAACCCATCTGTGGGTCCAGGTCCAGACTTTAAGAACCACTGACAACAAAATGATGTGCCTGAGCCCTGTGTCACAAACAGAAGGAGCCTGAAAACATGGCTTCCAACTGGGACACTAGGAAGAGAGACAGAGAGAGAGAGAGACAGGGAGTGAGAGACAGAGAGAGAGACAGGGAGAGACAGAGAGAGAGAGAGAGAGGGAGTGAGAGACAGAGACAGAGAGAGACAGGGAGAGACAGGGAGTGAGAAACAGAGAGAGAGACAGGGAGAGAGAGAGACAGGGGGAGAGAGAGACAGAGAGAGACACAGAGAGAGACAGAGAGAGAGAGACAGGGAGAGACAGTGATAGAGAGAGAGACAGGGAGATAGAGACAGGGAGAGAGACACAGACACAGAGCAAAAAGCATAGAAACATTAAAATAAATCAGGACTATGTTACGACTGATTTACTGTGAAAGAAGAATGTTGGGGTTGTTGAGGTTGCACCAAGGTTCTGAGGGGACGTCCCCTGAACTGGGAAACACCGAGTTCCGACTACAAATGGAACGCACCATTTATGTTTGGATTATGAGGGGTGTCCTTGGATAATGTTTGCCTCTGTTCTCATAAAGTTTGTTTACTTGTGGTGCGCGCTGACCTCCAACATGACCTCCTGGGAATTATTGAATCACTCACTGGCCTGCAGTCAGTCAGACAGACAGACAGACAGACAGACAGACAGACAGACAGAGATAGTAGCTGCAGATGGAGAGAGGTGAGGGATTGTTGGGCTGAATGCTTCATTTTAAGGAGCTGAGCGACGGAACCATCGATAAAACGCACGTTTTATGCAATATAATAATATGTGACACTCACTGCTGAGACCTGAGCAGAGGACTTCCTCCACTTCCTCCACATGAAGAGTAAGAGGCAAACATGCTGGCTGTGTTTGAACACCTCCGCCTCTGCATGGCTGACTCTCTCTCTCATGACAAAGGTGAACGTGTGAGTTTTTGTTGTGATGTTAACACGTGTTCTTGTTGCACACAGGACAGCAGTGATTCATGCTGAGTCATCGTTTTAAGACCACCTGGTTTACACTTGATACACCTGAGTCTGAAATGCACACTGTCTCATTACTCATCATTTCTTTTTCTTCTAATTTAGTCATTAGAAGTGAAGCAACCTTTCCATTACAATTGATCTAGATGAACACATTTCAAAGTGTGAGATGAATGAGTTCATCTCACTGTGGACAGCCCTACTATTCACTCATTTTCTCATAGCAATCAAAGTTAAGTTAGAGTCTATCAATGATGTGTGTTTTTCTACCACATGAGGGTCGGGGCTGAGGTCTGGAGCCACTCCCAGCTGACACAGGGCCCTGAGTGTCCAATGAACCTGCTGCACCAAAGGCCCTCAGTCGAACCGGGCTTTGAACCAGTGACCTTCACGCTGTGAGGCAACAGTGCCAGCCACTGCCCCGCCATGTGCCGTTTATAAGTTGAGTAAGCGCATTCATTTACTTTTCAAATCTTCCACCACAACAATGAAACAAGTTGCATGACCTTGCATGAAGGTCGCCCCCCGGTGGTTATTCGAGAGAATACGTGTTTCAGTCTTTTCCACATTGGCCTTGTTTTATTATGGGCTGTCTGTCTGTCTGACTGTCTGTCTGTCTGTCTGTCTGACTGACTGTCTGTCTGTCTGTCTGTCTGTCTGTCCTTCTCGACCTCTTGTGATTTCAAATGTGCGACTCCATTGCTAAAGTCTGCTCCAATCTTCATTTCCTTCTTTCAAGCAATGGTTCAATGTGCCCTCTAGGGGTGAAAAGCTTTGGAACGGTTAGAAAAGTCTGTGTTGAATGTAATCTCTTGGAGTGGCACTGAAGCAGGAGTTACAGTTTGGTTATCATGACAGCGAGTGTGTACTCTGTTTCTTCTTCTCTCCGCAGGGATGAGGGGAGCTTTGTTAAAGTACTGACTGATGGATCCTCTGGAGGCAGCAGACAGATACTGAGCAGGAAGCAGCAATAATACATCCAATGTCTTTGAGATAAGACATGTAGCTCTCGCTGGAGCAAGACAAGCCAAATGGGGACATAAGTGTCAGCTCGTCCTTGTCTTTAAACCAAATGAGCCAACAATCCACACAATACCCACCTCTGCTGTGGCGGAGGCTCCACTCCTGCAAGGAAAAACCATTACACTTAATAGGTGTGTGTGTGTGTGTGCACATATGGTGCAGCAGACAGGTTATTTACTTCTCTTCAGGGTCCAGGAACAATACACTGTGTTTTTGTTCACACATACACACATTTGTGCTGCTATTCTCCAGGAGTTTGTGTTGGCTTCCAATCTCAGGATAACACAACACAAGGTGCTTTGTGTAAAAGTGTTTATATCGCTGCCTTACTCTGCAGTTATCAGCCGTCACGGTCACTCATAACCATTCTGTTCCAAGTGAGCGGAGCTGATACGAGAAGGTCAACAGACTGCCGACCATTCATTGGTCAGAGAGTGTCATCATGAGCGCCACGAGCAACAACACAGAACTGCAGATCAGTTCCAAACTCTTCAAAACCATGTCACATGTGTCGCTCTGGTAACAGTGAGACAAACAAAGGCTGAGAAATTCAGTGAGAATCAGCTGACGTGTGTGTGTGTGTGTAGGTCAACTCATTTGCATGTAATAGATGTTTTATACTATAGCTTTAACTGTGTGTGATGACATGGTGAACTTTGATGGTGGCACTGTTACACCTGAAGCCGTGCGTGTGTGTGTGTGTCTGTGTGTTTGCGTGTGTGTGAGCCACATAAACGTGTGTGTGTGCGTGTGTGCGTGTGTGTGTGTGTGTGTGTGCGCGTGTGTGTGTGCGTGTGCTCGCTCCTCTGCGCTTGCTCTGTGTGTATCGACCACTGCTGGGGTTTGTGTGCACCTGCACTTGCATGTATTTATGTGGGCAAATAAATGCATGAAAGACAGCGAGAGAGAGAGAGAGAGGAAGGGTGGTGTTTGAACTTGATAAGCTCCCAGTTTTATTCTCTAAAAATAGGCCACTGTGCTTTAGTTACCTCACATGAATGCACGTTAAATCGTCTTTTGTGGAGATTTGAGTGTAAACCTGTTTCCAATTAAAAAAGCTAAGCAGTGAAACCACAACCTAAAAATAATATGTCCGTGAGATTAGTCAAACCTTTTATGGAATAGGTTTGAAATGTCTTCACCAAGGGTCAATGAATAAGATCTGGACTTATTAAAGGACAGTGTTCCTGTAGAGGCTAAACCTAAAGCTTAAAGCCACTGAGGGCTGCTAGAACAGGTTAACTTGAGATTGACGCGCTTGCCGGCCACTGAAGGAGACAGACGACTTCCTGGTTTGGTACTTTGCATGCTTCTTTATTTTTCTCACCATAACGATCATACGCAACATCCATTAACCGTGTGAACAAAAGTCCATCATGCACCATTTCCCAATACTGACTCGCCTGCCGTAGCGTGGCGGAGCAGAGCGGTCGAAAACTGTTAGCTCTTCCGACTAGCAACACCTGCACCCGGAAACACTAGTTCCCACCTTTGTAACCCCTCTTCCTGGTGCACTGAGGACACCTACTGGCCCCTCACAGACACACACCCAAACACAGAAATGGCTCATACATACCGGCCCCTATTGTAATGGCTAACAGACATACAATTCTTTCCAAATACACATTAATGAGCCATAAAAATGAATACAATAAGCACAATTTACCCAATATAGTTTCCTGTAACTCATTCAAGCCCATAGACCTATTACTCTTTAACCTCGTGCAGCAAACAAAGTTTTGTCACAGGACGCTCAATAACACTGGACTTTGTCTGCAGACGCACTGAGCGCACCAGTCCCCTCTTGTCACGAAAAGCCTCCAAGACCTTTCCTAGTGGCCATGAACCTCGTGGAGCTGTAGTATCCATTATGACAACAATATCCCCAGGCTTGAGATTCTTCTTTTCCTGGTTCCATTTTTGCCTCTCCTGCAACAAAGGTAAGTACTCCCGTACCCATCGTTTCCAGAAAAGGTCGGATATGTATTGAACCTGTCTCCATCTTCTTTTTACATAGAGATCATGTGGTTCAAACAGTCCAGGGGGTAAAGACGGTTTCCCTTTAAGGAGCAGAATATGATTGGGAGTGAGCGGCTCCAGATCGTTAGGATCGTCCGAGAGTTTGGTGATGGGCCGGTTGTTCAAAATGGCTTCAGCTTCGCACATTACAGTTTGAAGCCCATCGTCGTCCAATCTCTGCTGTTTAAGCACTGAACTCAAAATCCTCCTCACGATGCGGATAACCCGCTCCCAGACTCCACCATGATGTGAAGCTGCTGGTACATTGAAACACCAATTAACTCCATCTTTCCGCAAAGCTCCTTGAATTTGCCCATGATTCAATGACGCCAGAGCCTCCCTTAACTCTCTCTCTGCTCCGATGAAGTTGGTCCCGTTGTCGGATCGAATGAGAGTGACTTGACCTCTCCTGCAGATGAAACGGCGAAGGGCATTAATACATGCATCTGTATCCAAAGAATTAGCCACTTCTAAGTGGACAGCTCTGCAGGCGAGACAGGTGAAAATCACACCATAACGTTTAGCTGTTCCTCTTCCTTTACTCACAACAATAGGTCCGAAATAGTCGACCCCGACGTTGGTAAATGGTGGATGGTCCGGCAGAATCCTTTCCTTTGGCAAATCTGCCATCTTTTGCTCCATCGCTCTTCCATTGTACCTCCTGCAGAAACCACATTCCGTTATGACCTTTCTCACGGCTGCGTTGGCGCTTGTGACCCAATACTTTCTTCTCATTGTGGACAGCGTGTGGTTACGGCCACTGTGACCAAGCTGCTTGTGAATGTACTTTATAATGAGAGTGGCAACCTGCTGATCCTTGGGGAGGATAAGTGGATGTTTTGTTTCCTCCGGCAAGGAGCCTCTCGTCAGCCGCCCTCCAACTCTCAAAACCCCCTTGTCCAGATATGGATCCAGCCTGTAGATGACACTCTGCCTGCTCACAGTAGCTCCACCAGATGACAGTGCAGCAATCTCCTCTGCAAATCCTTGTTGCTGGGAGTACTGGATGATAGCAAGCTCCGCCTCCCAGAGATCCTTTGCCGACAGAACTTGTCCTGCTGGTGACTGAGGTCTTGATTTGGTGGAATTGGAGGCGTCTGCCTGTCTCCTGCTCTGCCTTCCCAAGAGAACGCCCTTCAGCTTAAGAAACCAGGCGACAGACACTTTCAGCTTCATCCAATCTGAAAAATATGCCATCAGCCGTCCAGTGGCCCCAGGCGAATCTTCCACATGGATGACATTCACCATGGCTTCCTTTTTTACCTCTATGTCGTCTAGAGCTATCGCAGTCTCTACAACGTTTGCTGGCCACTCGTCCTCCGGTCTGCACAAGAAGCTTGGACCCTTCATCCAACTGTTGCTTTGTATGAACTCTCCAACTCTTGCCCCTCTGGATGCAACATCGGCGGGGTTTTGCTTAGTGCTTACATACCGCCACTGTGTAGCTTTAGTGGCTCCTCTGATAGCCGAAATCCTATTGGCCACAAATGTATGGAAGCGCTTGTCCTCATTTCTGATATATTTCAGCACCGAGGTGCTATCCGTCCAGAACGCTGACTCTTGAAGCTGGAGCTTTAACTCTGCTTTCAGCATGAGGTCAACACGAACCGCCAGAACTGCATAACCTTTGCTGATCATCCCATCCAGGTAGGTTTTATACTCCTCATAAAACTCCTCATTCTTAAGGAACTTCCTCTTCAGACTCAGCAACCTTTGTTTCACCACAGAGAAGTTGTTGGGCAGAGACACGACGTCCTTCTTAAAGGGCAGCCTTAAGCTGTAGTGACCTTTGTTGAGCGATGCAGAATTTTCCGCCATCTCCATGAACTTAACGTCCTCTCTTGAGAGTCCCTTCTCCTCTGTGGCTCTCTCGTTAAAGTCATGGTTGTACTGCTCACTTAACATTTGTTCCAACCTGCTCACCGAAATCCTGTTGACACTTACTGAAGGGTGCTTGACTTCCGAGCTGCTGCTGTTTCCATGCACAGGACCATTAATGACCCAACCCAGCGCTGTTCTTATAGCGTATGGGCCTTCCCCATGGCTATTTACGACCTCCCAGGGCTCCAACATCCTGGGAGCGTTGCTACCAATCAACAAATCGACGTTAGCCATTAAACTGGGGATTTTTACCTCTGACAGGCATGGCCATTTTGCCAGATCCTCTTCCTTCACAATGTTGTCCAGACTTACAGGCATCTTCTTCTGAGTCAGGACTTCAGGCAGTTTATAGAAAAGGTTGTTTTCCAAGCCAGATACCTCCAGGCCAGACAGTGAATAAGCTGGGACGACCCTTTCCTGTCCCATGGTTTGAAGGAGAAAACTGGTTCGTCGACCAGCAATGTTGAGTCTTTGCATGAGGTGCTCCGAACAAAAGGTGGCTGTGCTGCCAGGATCCAAAAAAGCGTATGTGCTGATTACACGATCACCTTTGACAGACTTAACTTGGACTGGAAGGATGGAAAGAAAACAGCGACCGTCTCCGGCCCCTGTATGCCCACATGTTTGATGAGATGCTGATGTCACAGGCTCCTTGAACCTTGAATTTGCTCTGTCTTTGTCCCTTTTGTCGACGTGGAGCACACTGGGATGATTCTGGCCACAAACCCTGCAGACCAAACGTTTGTCGCACTGTCGGCTCAAGTGCCCAGCACATAAACAGCCGAAACAAAGCCCCTGTTCCTTTAGGAAGCTTATTCTATCTCTGTGCTTGTTTCTTGTAAACTGTTGACATTTTTCCAATAAATGATTTCCAGAACAAAACACACAGGTTGACTTCATTAAAGAGCCATGTGATGATGTACCTCCCTTTGAATCCCTGGAGCTCTCAGCTGATTGCACAGGTACAATTGTGGTGGCAAAACTATTTCCTCTGATTTTGTTTAGTGGTTGCGATTTCATCCTGCTGCTGGCTTTAATGCTAGATGATCCAGATGCCACATCACGAATGTCGCCGAAAAGAGGGTCAGATATGATTTGAACCTGTTTTTCAATAAATGCAACCAGGTCTTTAAAAATTGCTCTTTGTCCAGATTTTTCCAATATGTCATGTGCGACAATCCTCCACCGCTCCCTCAGTTTGTATGGCAATTTAGACATGACAGCTCTCATGTTAGTTGGAATATCCAATTCTCGAACGTACTTTAGCTTCTCCATGACGTTACAACATGACCGCAGGAACAGAGAATAGTTTTGCAGTGTATTTACATCCTCTGCCTTTACTGTAGGCCAGGCCAAGACCTTTTCAATGTATGCGGTGGCGATCTTAAACTCATTACCGAAGTGTTGTTGAAGTAACAGTTTTGCCTGAGAATAACCATACTCTGGGGCCATATGCTGGCAACTTCGAACCAGTTCCCGTGGCTGTCCTCTTGTAAATTGTTCGAGGTAATACAGACAATCACCTCTGCTGACCTTCTGCTCCACACCTTGCTCAAATGCTCTCTGGAATGAAATGAACGTAAGAGGGTCTCCGTCAAATACGGGAATGTCTCTTGCTGGCAATAACATTAAACGTTGCTGGTATACGAGGGCTGATGTTATTTCGTTCTGCTTTTCCATTATAGCACAAATGCTTGAAAATTGCCTTTCTTCCAGTGGCTGAGCGTTCAACAGTGTGTGTCCCAAAGGCTGTGTAGATGCATTTAATGGAGTTGTGGAATAAACATCTTGCACGTTTGGATCCATCCACCCGCTGGTGCATTGCTGGCTAGCCTCCCTTGCTAGCATAGCGGCTGGTGCTGGGTTGAATGTTGGCAATGACCAATCCTTTGACGGCTGTTTATTCTGATTTACAGGTCTGTATGCCTTGGCCATTGGGTTGAGCTTGGTAAGTGTCGTTTTGGTTTTCTTGTCCAGGTAGGAATTCATTGCATTTGTTGATGACTTAGAAACACTTTGGATGTCAGAGGCCTGCAAGACTGCTAGCTTAGCAGTGGATGCGGCTAGCTTGGTTTCCAACTCGAGCTGTTCCCTTTTCCTTTTGAGCTGTTGTTCTTGTTCCTCCAGAGCATGCATTTTCTGTAATGCTGCAGCTTGAGCGAGCAACGCAGCTCTTTCGGCTTCTGCTTTAACTCTTGTTGAAGAGGCGGTGCTTGACCTTCCACTCCTTGAGCTTTTTCTGCTTGAGTGTTTGCTTGCCACATTTGAAATACTGTCCTCTGGGTTCACATCATCTTTGTCATCATCATTGTAAACCTTTAATGTATGAGCAGCACCTGGTAATGTTTGCTCAACACCTGATAACCATTTGTTCACATTAGAAATAAATTCAACATTGCATATCATTTTTGCTTTGAACCATATGTCATGTTTTTCTTTTTCATCCTCTGGTAAAATACCCATCAAAGAACCATGAATACCCTTGGCTTCATCACACAAATCAACAAGATCATGAAGAACACATTGTACCTTTACTGTATCCTTGTTTTGCATGAGCATTTGCATATCTTCTCTTAATCTACCCGCTTTGTTTAGTTTAGCTTTCCGAGTTTTTTGCAACCTTTCGAGTTTTTCGGCAAAAGCCTTTACAGTTAATGTTACAACACGTTTTTCTTTGTCCTTTAGCACACCAACGCCATCACTGTTAATGTTTATTTCAGCTGGATGCATGATGGCCTCAATGGGCTCTTCCGATGTTTGATCCATGATACTTTCCCCAAGAAACAAAGTTTTTAAGTTCGAGTTAATTACCCTCCCTCTTTGACCACCAATGCATTGGATTTACGCCCCTGGGGCTATAGTAAACAGCTGTGCGCAAAAACATAAATGGCCATTCATAAATTTGTAGCGTTACTACTTGCGGTGGGCGCCATGGTGATCCCGTTGTGGTTGTGCTGCGCTGCCGGCGTATGGAGCTCTCGGCTCCCGGTGTCCTCGGTGTAGCTGCTCCAACGGCGACAGGTGCTGGATGCTAACAGCGTTAGCATGCGACGGCGTCCTCTGGTCGGTCCCCGGTGTCCTCGCCTTGGCGTGGCTCCAAACGAAGCGAGTGCTGGGTGCTAACGGCGTTAGCGGATGTCGACTTCATGCCTGTCATGCAGCGGCGCCCTCTCGCCGCTTCGGATGACAACAGGTAGGCTTACGTAGGTGCAATGTTCGGTGTTTAGATGCTTGTGGCTTCTCTTTCCAGGGCGATGAAGCACGATCATTAGCGAGTTTTCGACTTAAATGTAGAGGCTAAACCTAAAGCTTAAAGCCACTGAGGGCTGCTAGAACAGGTTAACTTGAGATTGACGCGCTTGCCGGCCACTGAAGGAGACAGACGACTTCCTGGTTTGGTACTTTGCATGCTTCTTTATTTTTCTCACCATAACGATCATACGCAACATCCATTAACCGTGTGAACAAAAGTCCATCATGCACCATTTCCCAATACTGACTCGCCTGCCGTAGCGTGGCGGAGCAGAGCGGTCGAAAACTGTTAGCTCTTCCGACTAGCAACACCTGCACCCGGAAACACTAGTTCCCACCTTTGTAACCCCTCTTCCTGGTGCACTGAGGACACCTACTGGTCCCTCACAGACACACACCCAAACACAGAAATGGCTCATACAGTTCCATTTCTTTGTAAATGCAGGCAAATGGTCTCTCTGTATCCTTGATGACCACTCAAAGCAGCTTTACACTATAGTATGCCATTCACCCATTCACACAGATATTCATAGAGTGTGTCCATGTGCAGTCACACATCCTTGTGTTCAGGAGCAGCGTGGGCACATGTGGACACATGTCGTTCACATACACACATCTCATTATACAGTTCTAGCACAAACCGGCTCGACTCAGTTTGGTATCACGTCATTTTCCATTACTATAGTACCTCCTCAACGTGGGCGGAGTCATCATACCACAGCTGCATGAAACTGCCGTGACGTTGTTTTATAAGCGACACAATCACACAAATTAGTCACGGGCATTGTCGGTGTCGTGAATCAGTGAGTAACTAAAGCCCTAAACCAGGTTTTTCAGGTTCAAACTTGTCTATATGGTTATCTAGTAATATGACTGAGTACTGACGGATCCAGGTCCAGCTCTTGGTATGTACGGCCTTCTCTGGAGAAACACCTCACATTACATATGAATGTTCATATTAGCTGACTCTTCCCACGTTGTCGTCACCACCCGTCCTCCTCTAGCCACGCCCCCAGAGACACCGCAGTGGGGGGAGAAACACTGCTCTGTTTGTGGTGTTTACGACATTTACAGTGGATTTCTGTGCGAGAAGAACCCCAAAAAAACCTAGTCTCTGACTCCAGCTGTGCAGCTGTGTGGGACGACAGATAGTACAGATATGTGAAAAGTACAGCAACAAAGTATTTGTACTTGGTTACATTACAACACTGCATGAACCACAGTTTAAGAACCACGTTGGCTGTTAGATGAGGATCAAAGAGTGCAGTTTTTTTAGTATTTTTTTCCCACTTTTACTTCTTCAGATCACACTATAGCATTTTCACATATTGCATTTGTGTTTTTGAGCTTGTTTATATGACAAATGACTTATTTTTCATTCCACCAATCTTGAAGAAAAGTATCGTGAACAAAGCGTATTTTTTTTGTAAATATGGGGCAGTGTGAAGAATTGTGCATGTTTCCTTTAACCTGAACACTGTCAGGTCTTATGAAGAGTTAAAGACAACAGCTGCTCATACATCTCACATGTCTGTACCTGTGATGGCGTGATGAGAGAAGGCCTCTACATAAGTCAGGTAGTTGTGAGGACAGTGTTTCTTAAGCCACTTGCAGACGTCCTGCTGAGTCCACAGCACCACAGGTTTGGACAGGCTGGACAGTGTAGGACTGGTGTGATACACAGTGAAGGCTTCACCTGGACGCAACTAAAACACACACACAAGAAGCAGGAATTATTGATTATCTGATGTGTCATACATATGTAACAATACAGTTTCAATCCAAGTTCCAAGTTACAAAGACGTCAATACTATCCTCTTCCTTATTTTCATAAGGTCATTTTAGATTATTTAGCTAAAACTCTATTGTGGTTGTCCATTTCACCTTTAAAGTGTACACTATAAGATTTGTATTTATTTATTATCAACTTTTTTAACCTCATTATTAATTGGTGTATTTGAACTTTTGAACAATAGATATAAATAAACATTTCTGTAAATATGTCAGAAGGCTCATTTTGTCTGTCGTTCATAATCTGATGATAATAATGCAACTATCAGATTAAACATTAAACATTTATATTCTAAAATATATTGAAATTGAATTACAAGTATAAAGCACTGAAACAAAGTCAAAAACAGGCAGCAGAGCAACAATAACGCACCAATAATGTACAATATATTAGAAAGAGCATGCATGTTTGCTTCTGTAATTACGGTAAAAATATCATGGCTGCAGCTAATGATTATGTTCATCATTGATAAATCTGTTGATAATTGTTACAGGAAATGTTCACAAATGTTGATCAGTGTTTGACATTCTAATGTTCTCAGATGTTTTGTCCATAAACCAAGAAGAATCAGTTTGAATGATTTGTTATATGGAGGGAAAAAAAACCCAGACACACTTAAACCCATGAATGGAAAATAGTTCAAAATAGTTGACGATGAATTCAGTAAAATATACATATGCAGATTGGATCTGATCACTTACAATACTGTATATTCTTTCTATATCTATATCTTTCTATATCCACTTCCTGCATTTGCTTCACTTGACGCAAACCAAGACCTACGTTTTTAGGTGGACCAGAGTTCTGTTGCACATTCACGCCGACCCAAACGAACCGGAGCACAAACAAACTAGGATTCAAGTTAGAAGGGCTGGTGTGAATGCACTATCATTAACTAAGACTGTGCTCTGTGACTGTGGACCATACACTGGACGTTAATCATGGATAAACTAAAGCTCTAGTGTGTAGGGTAAAGGGTACAAAGTGGGCAAATCATGCAGGTCCCATATGGTTTCAGTAACATGGTCTTCCCATGGTTGGACCACCATGGAAACCATGGACAAATCCGCTTGGGAACCATATTGTGTACAGAGGCATTTTGACAACATTTGTATTTTATTTGCCTGCTTTTAAGCCTTTTTAAAAGCATGTTGTGCCGTTGTTCTGAAAGGTGCTGTACAAATAAAGTTTAGTTTTATTATCACTGTCGTAAAGAAGCTGGTGTTCTGCTGTGTCACAGTAACTTAGTAACTGTGTGTAGATGTTGGATGAACACCAGCTTTGACTGTGTAGTTTCACTGTCTGTATAAAAATACAGACATGTTAAGTACTCTCTTATTTGACATAAAAGGTGTTTTGGTGTAATGGTGGTAGGACATTCAAATTGAGATGAAAAGAGGTAGAAATGAAGTGGCCAGTGCTTCAGTTTGTATGAAACTCGTCACAGCACAGACTCTGCAGTGGATGAATTCATTTAATTATACCTGACAATGTCATTTAGAACTAAGGAAATAG